>NW_022438742.1:0-12530 GCF_009761245.1 Sapajus apella
GGAATATTTTTTCTTTTCTAATACAGGCATATAGTGCCATCAATTTCGTACTTCACCTGCATTCTACAAGTTCTGATATTTTGTTTTTTCACTATCATTCTGTTCAAAATAATTACTAATTTGGCTGATTTACTTTTGATTTACTCTTTTATCCATGGGTTATTTAAAATTGTATTACTGAGTTTCAAAATATTTGAGGATTTCAGAGCTATCGTTTGTTTGTTTGTTTGTTTGTTTGTTTTTAGATGAGGTCTTGTTCTGTCACAGGGGCTTTAGTGCAGGTATGATCACGGCTCACTGCAGCCCTGACCTCCTGGGCTCCAGGGATCCTCCAACCTGAGCCCCCTGATAGCTGAGACCACAAGCACAGACCACGGCGACCAGTTAATTTTTTAATTTTTAGTAAAGACAGGGTTTTGCCATGGTGCCCAGGCTGGTCTTGAACTCCTGAGCTCAGGCGATCCACCCCCTTGACCTCCCAAAGTGCTGAGATTACAGGTATGAGCCACTGCACCTGGCCACTGTTGTTCAATATTGCCCAGGCTGGAATACAGTGGTACAATCATAGCTCACTGCGGCATCAAACTCCTGGGTTCAAGGGATCCTCCTGCTTCAGCCTTCTGAGTAGCTAGGACTATAGGTATGCACCACCGTGCCCACCTAATTTGTAAATCTTTTTAGTAGAGATGAGATCTTGCTCTGTCGCCAGAGTTGGTCTTGAACTCCTGCCCTCACAAGATCTTTCCACCTTCACCTCCAAAGTGCTGGGTTTACAGGCGTGAGCCACCATGCCTGCCCATCACTTTTGTTTTCACTATTCCACTATTTGCTCCAGACAAGAAATCTAGTGTCATCCTTATCTTTGTTATTCTGTATGTAAGTTTTTTTGCTGGCAGCTTTCAAGTGTTTCTCTTTATTACTGGTTTTAAGCATTGTGATTACTTCATGATTTTTCTTCAGGTTTCTTTCTCTTGGGCTTTGTTGAGCTTCCCGCATCTGTGAACTTATTTTTAAATAACTTTGGGAAATTTAGGACCATTATGTCTTCAAGTATTTTTTTCTATTCCTTTTCTTCTCTCTCCTCTCCTTTGATGATTCCAAATTACACATGTATTATGTTGTTTGAAGCCTTCCGGCAAATCATTTATGCTCTTTTTATTTTTTTAATTTACTTTTTTCTCCTTGTGTCTCAAATCACAACCACTTTTCTCCTAAAATGTTTGATCTGCCCTTAATCCCACTCAGTGTATTTTTCATAACAGGTATTGTAATTTTCATCTCTGGAAGTTCTATATCCAAATTAGCGTACTGAATGTAATCTGGTCACAGTAACTGTCTTCATGTTCTTGCCTGCTGATTCTAACACATAAGTCAGTTCGGGGTAAGTCTCGATTGATGACTTTTCCCATTATGGTCATGCTTTCTGGCTTCTTTGTATGCCAGGTAATCTGACTGGATGCTAGGTTTTTATCTTGCTGGGTGCTGGATATTTTTGTATTCTGTAGGAATTATTGAACTTTGTTCTAAGATGCAGTTAAGTTACTTGGAAACAACTTGATCCTCTCAGGTCTTGTTTTTGTGACTTGTTATGCAGGTTCACAGCAATGCTGTCTAGGCATAATTGTTGCCTATTATTAAGGTAAGACCTCCCTGAACACTGTACCCAATAACCTGTGAATTGAGTTTTTCCTGTAAGCCAGTGAGAACAGTCAGTGTTCCTGGCCCTGTTTGAGTTTCAGACTGTGTCCAGGCTGTGCTCTCTGTAACCCTTCCATGAGGTTCTTGCCCTGGCCATGGGTAGTTTCTGCATATGCATGTACTACTGATCAGTGCTCTGGTGACTGAGTACTCAGGAGGGCCCCCTACACATCTCCCCAGTTCTCTCTCTGCACGGCTCTCTCCTCCCTGGAATTCTGTCCTGTGACCTTTGGTGACCTTGTTCTCTCACTCTCAACCACATCTTCTCAACTCAGGGAGGCTACTGAACCTGCCTCAGTTCCCCCTCCTGCTCCACGGCCTGGAAACCTTCTCAAAGCACGCTGGGGTAATTGTAGGGGGCATTTCGTTTGCTTCCCATCTGTCAGGGACTCGTGTCCTACATTGTCCTGTGTCTTGAAAACGATTGTTTTACATATTTTTCCTGGTTTTGTTTATTTGTTGCTGTTGTTTTAGGAAGGAGGGTCAATCTGGTCCCTATTTATCCATCTTGGCCAAAAGTAGAAGTCCATGCCATTTTAAGACATTATAAAGTTACAGTAATCAAAACAGCATGGTGCTGGAGAGGGGCCAGACACATAGATGAATACAAAGGAATAGAAAGTCCAGAAATTGGCCCGCGCAATTACGGCCAATTGATCTTTTAGAAAGGTGCAAAGACAATTTGACAAACAATGGATATTTTCAACAATTTAGTTGCAACAATAATAAACCTCAACCTAAACCTCACGTGATACAAAAATTAAGTCAAAATGGATCATACATCTAAATATAAAATGAAAACCTAGAAAACTTAAAAGAAAGTATAGGAGAAAACCTTCATGATCTTAGCTTAGGTAGAATTCTTAGATACGATATCAAAAACATGACCCATACAAGTAAAAGTTGATAGAGCCAGGTGCGGTAGCTCGCGCATGTAATCCCAGCACCTTGGGAGGCTGAGACGGGTGGATCACTTGCGGCTAGGAGTTCAGCCTGGCCAACATGGTGAAAACCTGTCTTTACTAAAAGCACAAAGATTAGCTGGTCATGGTGGTGGGCACCTGTAATCCCAGGTACTCAGGAGGCTGAGGTGGGAGAATTGCTTGAGCTAGGGAGGTGGAGTTTGCAGTGAGCCAAGATCAAGCCACTGCACTACAGCCTGGGTGAAAGAGGGAGATGCCATCTAAAAAAAAAAAAAAATGACTTTATCAAAATGGGAACGTTTTGCTCTGCAAATTAAAACCAAAATGAGATACCATCACATACCTTTGAGAATGACTAGAATTAAACAAACCCTCAAATAAACTCTGTCAATACCACATGCTGGATACAAAGTAAGTGGAACTCACATCCACTGCTGGTGGGAGTGTAAAAATGGTGCAGCCACTCTGGATAAGTTTAGTAGCTTCTTACAGAGTTAAACATGTGCTTGCATATGACTCAGTAGTCCCGTTCTTAGGTGTTTCTGAGAGAAATGAAAACATATATTCACACAAAAATCTTACACAAATGTTTATAGCAGCTCAATTCATAATGGCCAAAAAATCAGAAATAACCCAAACAAGTGAATGGGTAAACTGTGCTTCATTCATAGCATGAAAGACTACTCAGGAATAAGAACAATGAGCCATTGATACATGCAGTAACATGCATGACTGTCAGAGGCCCTCTGCTGGAGTCGGACTTAAGAAAAGGTAACTCTATCAGCCGGAATGAGGAGTTAAGCATAGGGGCTAGGTTTTCTTTTCTTTTCTTTTCTTTTTTTTTAGTTGAGACAGAGTCTTGCTCTGTCACCCAGGCTAGAGAGCAATGGCACCAACTTGGCTCAGTGCAACCGCCGTCTCCTGGCTTCAAGCGATTCTCGTGACTCAGCTTCCCAAGTAGCTGGGGTTACAGGCATGTGCTACCACACCTGGCTAATTTTTGTATTTTTAGTAGAGATGGGGTTTTAGCACGTTGGCCAGGCTGGTCTCGAACTCCTGACCTCAGGTGATCCACACACTTCAACTTCCCAAAGTCCTGGGATTACAGGTGTGAGCCACTGCACCTGGCCAAGGGGCTGGATTTTCTACAAAGGGGTGGCATGAGGGAGTTTCTGAAGGTGTCTAAACTATTTTGTATTCTAATTATGATTGTGGCCAGTGTTCCCCAAGGCTAGAAGCTGGACTCTCTTCTCCAATTATATAGCCATTAAATACATCCTTATTTGGCTCCTATAATGTGCATGACGCTGGCAGGACAGTGTGGGGAGTAAGACAAACCTGGACCTTGCCAGCTGTGGGGCTCCAGATGTGAGCAAGTGGCAAGGCAGGGCATGAACTCCACAGTTCTCAAGCCAGATGTGCAAAAGCCATGACTATGACTCCAGTATCTCTGGCCCAAGATCTGTGCTGCAAAATCCTTGCTGAACCACTCTCTGTAAGTCCTGTCCAATTTTATGATTTCTCAACTATCTCGTGGTTAGAAATCAGTCCTGTCACAGTTCTTCTCCCTGCTCTTCTTCCAGTCTGAGGTCTAGGTGCTCAGAGGTAAGAGGGGCTGGGGATGGGACCTGGATGGAAGGCACCTGCTGCAGCGGCCACTGTAGGTGTCTCCCCAGCCTTGGTGCCTCCTGCAGCTGCTGGGATGCCCACACTTCCACCATCGCAGCCATATCCCACCTCACTCAGCGCCTTGGAGGTTCCTTCAGGCCTGCTCGCCCTGTCTCCCTCATGGCACCGATGAGCTCTGGGTGGAGGCCCACGTGTTTCTCTAGAGGCTGCACTCCAGTCCACCCTCCTGGATGGGCCCAGGGCCCTGCTGCACTTTAGCCTGCGGTGCTAGACCTGGTCTTCCCAGTGGAGTCCTGGCTCCTGGCACTACCTGGGAAGATGCCCTCTATTCTGGGTCCCTTGAGCCTTTCTGGATGCTGTCCTACCTCAACTTCAGTAGGTGGGGGGAGTTGAAAGCAGGGTCCCTTCTCAGAGGTTCAGACAGGCTGGTCTCGGCTGTACTTGCCCCAGCCCTGGGAGGCCCACACCCACCCAGGGAGCCTGGCTGTCATAGCATCATCAACCTAGAGCTCACTCTCTGCTTTGGAATTCAACATCCCCATCGCGTGCCTCAAAGCTTTTTCTCTAAGAGAGATGAATGATCCAAGCCACGGATCTCTAAAGCCTCCCAGCAAGCACCCAGCTCTGCCCTGTGCCCTCCTCCAGCCTTTCTCCAGGAAGCACCTTCCTCCAAGGGCCCTGAGGATAGAAAGCTTCCTGGACAGGGGATAGGCAGGGAGCAGGAAGTACAGAGAAAGAGATCCAAAGTGGCTTTGGATGTGGGTTTGGGTAACACCTTCCTTTCTTCCTACCTGTGTGGTCCCGGCAGCTTTCTAACCCTCAGCCACTGTTGCCCAGAGACTGTGAACAGAGAATGAAGGCAGGGTGGCTCCAGGGCTGCTGGGAGGAGCCAGGGAGAATGTGGGTGACACGCTTAGCACAGGGTGGCACCAGGAGGGGCATGTTGCATTGGCAGTCTCACGTGATGGTGAGGCCTCCCTGGGGGACACACAGCACAGCAAGCTCCGGGGAAGTCAGGACAGTGGAAGAGGTGGTGTGGTGGGGAAGGCAGTATAGTGGAGAGATCAGTTCTATGCCAATTTCCCCCAGGCGGTGAGCCTGATCTGAGCTCTAGCCTGAGCAAATTTGTTTTAGACTGGGAGCCGATGTGTGGCCATAACCCTAGGTGCTGCTACACCAGTGGTGGAAAGCATGGCTCTTCCATTTTGGTGGCCAGGGCTAGACACTGCTCCAGACTCCTAGGTCACCTGAATGCACTATCTTGCTTCAAACCAACTCCTCTCCATGGCCTTGGCACTCCTGGAAAGCCAGCAGATGAGTGCTTGGACATCATCTGGGCCCGTCTGCCATGAGAGGTGGCAGCCTGAGGCCATGAGGCCATCCCAGGTGCAGCAGAGGAGAAGGACTCCATACTTGAGGAGCTGTCCAGGTCTACAACCCATGGGGTCAGAGACCCTTCCATGGAGCCAGGTGACCTTGCCCTGCCCCCAGCATGAGCCTCAGTTTCTTAATCTGTAATATAGGAATAGCAACTCTTAACTCATAGGGTCATTGTGCAGATCAAAACAGATTAGGTGAACAGATCCCTGCAGTGTCATCAGCATCATTATTGCCCCTGCCCTGATAATGGTGATGACAACAGGATGACAATAATGATGAAGGTGATGATGATGTCACTGAAGTCAATGATGACAAAGGGATTTGATGAGCTGGGGGTAAGCGGCTCCTAAAACCTAAGATGCTGAGCCATAGGGATCCCACCTCCTTACATGTGGTTGCCCTGAAGGGTATCTCATCCAGCACAGCCTAGGGACTCTCTGAGGAAAGAGAGGCAAGGAGACCCTGCCCCATTGTCTCCTGGAACCGAGCTTCGTGACCAGCTGGGGACCCGTGATTAAGGTGGCCTGCACTCCCTTGTTGGGCTTGTCTAGAGCACTGTCAGTGCTGTATCTGAGCACTGATGTGGGGAGGAGGGACTGGAAGATCACCGGGGCCAGTGGGAGGAACTTTCGCTCTGCACTGGGAAGTCTGGATCAGATCCCCAAGATGACAGGGAACTAATTTAAATATTTTATGTACAATGTGTCCATTGACACATTTATAGAGACATTATTTTAAATTAGAATTCTCTACAGTTAACTAGACATATTTATATATAAGTGAATAGAAAGGGTGTGGGTGTGGCCTGGATTTGTCTTGAGGCCCCCTCCCTCACCTGTGAAGCCCTGGAAAGGATCTGAAGCAGCTCCTCACCTGTCCCACCTGGGCTACTGGGCAGGGCCTCTCGACATGTGACAGGATGACCCTGCACAGCTAGAGGTCCTGGCTGAGCCATTAGTGGTCCACGGAGGCACTGTGCCAAGGTAGGGTTACTGTTCCTCAGAGACTCCTGGCCTCTGCCTCTCCCTACAGGGACCCAGAAACCAGCCCTAATAAGTGGGGTTCCCTGCATCCCTGTTCTTCTCTTATTTTTTCTCTCCCTTCTCCCTCCTCTCCTTCCTGCTCCAGGCATCTATTTCTTTTTTTTTTTTTTGAGACGGAGTTTCACTCTTGTTACCCAGGCTGGAGTGCAATGGCGCGATCTCGGCTCACCGCAACCTCTGCCTCCTGGGTTCAGACAATTCTCCTGCCTCAGCCTCCTGTGTAGCTGGGATTACAGGCACGCGCCACCATGCCCAGCTACTGTTTTGTATTATTAGTAGAGACGGGGTTTCACCATGTTGACCAGGATGGTCTCGATCTCTTGACCTCGTGATCCACCCGCCTCGGCCTCCCAAAGTGCTGGGATTACAGGCGTGAGCCACCGCGCCCGGCCCCCAGGCATCTATTTCTAACCTCACTGTGTATAACCCTACCTTTCTCTCCACATTCATGTAATCATTCACACACACACACATGGAGTTCTTGTTGGTTTTGTTTTGGGATGTTATGTTTACTTCTCTTCATCCTGGTTAGAAATTCACTGTGGAATTCCTCCAGGTGAGTTTGTTCGCATTTAATCCATTCTTCCAGGCTGCCTAGTCTTCCATGAAGTAGCTGTCCCACAAATTACTTGGTTTCTTGCCTATTGAGGCAATCTCATTTCTCCATGATTTTGCTACTGCTTGTGCTGCATTAATTGCTGGGTGGAGACCTGGTGGTACTGGAAGGTGCTGGAGGGAGGAGGTAGAGTCGTTGGAGATGTGACTGTTGATGGCAGTCATCTGCCCCATGTGCCCCACTGTGTTGGTTCCATTGTACACCTCGTGGGTCACCTTGGACGAGCCCACACTAGGATACAGCCAGATTGCTGGGCCAGTAGCCCTGTGCACTGACTTGCATGGGTTCCTGTCTTATTTGCATTTTATGGTGGTTGCTGTGAGGGTAGATGCTTGTTGCAGTGGGAGGATAGAAATTAAGGGGAGGATTCGATGAGTGGGAGAATGCAAGGGGTGCAGGGAACCCCACATAGGGCTGGTTTCTGGGTCCCTGTGGGGAGAGGCAGAGGCCAAGCCACCATCTTCAAAACATGTTCTGGGTTAAAGTGTATGCTTCCCAAGTTTCAGGTGTCCAGTGAAGGAACCAGAGTGGAAACAGGGATTGCAACACAGCCATGCTCCCCACTGGCAGGAGACAAAAGTGCCACACACCTTACATCAAACACATGTAAGATGCTCCTGGGGACCCCCAGAAAAGCAGAGGGCTAGGGAGAGAGGAAATGGGGATCAGGATTTGTTTCCATCCACAGGAGCCTGGCTTGCTTGCATGGACAGGGTGATGGAAGCCCAAGGGACAGCCTATGGAATGGACAGGAAGGCTTGGGACCAGGACTGGGCAGAGCAGAAGCCAGATCCGCTAGAGTAGGGGCTGAGAGGCGAGCAGGGGAGCACCACAGGCAGCCACACCAGGGCACTGAGCTGTCTGTTTTCACTGCACTCCTTGCAGGGCTCACAGCCCAGGTGGGCTGCCCTAGTTGGCTTTGCCTGGCTCTTGCTCCTCTGGGCCTAGGGAGGCCTGGGCACCAGGATGGAAAGTGCCACTAAGGCATGGTGAATCCCACAGATGAGTGGAGTGCTGTGGTCTGAAGCAGGAGGCACTGGTACTTGGGCACTAGTCCTCATGATTATTCCCCCTTTACAAATGGGGATACTGAGGCACAAATGGGGATGCCACTTGCCCGAGGTTGCTCTCTTAGTTGGGATCCCAGCAACAGACTCTGAGATGAGGATTTATGTGCAAGCAGTTAACTGGGTGCTGAAAGTAGGTTATTTGGGTGCAAGTTCCCAGTAACAGTGTGGGGGTGTGGGGAAGGAAGGCAGGGAAGAGAGCGAGGCCATGAGAGTGTGTCGAGGAGCAGGTTACCTCTGGGGCAATCGAGGCTCTGGCCCCTGGGGCCTTCTGAAGACTCGGTGGCTCACGCCTTGAAGGGTTCTTCTGAGCGGAAGGAGGTGGGGCATTTCCCCACCCACTTCTACCCAGGGGCATCAATTCCCAGCACCCCAGGCCCAGCCTGCCCTGCAGAGAGAGATGGCGAGTGTTGTGTGAACTTACAGCAGGCCTGGGCTCTGGGCAGGGCACCGCCGCAGTACCTGTACAGCTTTCCAGTTGGGAGGCAGGCCAAGGACCCAGGATGGCATCCTCCTCACCCTCTTGTCAAGGGTTTTGGACAGAGCCCTTCCCCGGGAAAGGCTGGTGCGTTTTTAGCAGGGTTACGGTTTGTACGGCTTCTTGCAGGGCAGTTTGGCAATGGGCATTTTGGCTGTGAGGAACAGAATACCCACCCTACATGCTAAACAACAGCAGTGTGTGGAAGAGGATTTCAGTATCAGGGCTGGTCAGCTGCCCGGTGATGTACTGAGGACCTGGGCTTTTTCTTCTCTTTTCCTTTCCAGGTTTGTCTAGTTAGTTGGCCTCGCCCTGGCCTTCCAGGGCCCAGGGTCCAGAGCACAAGGCAGGAGGAAAGAGGCCTCTCGGGAGCTTCTCCATCTTCTGAGGGAAGAAAATCTTCCCCAGGCACTGCCCCACAAGGGCCCCTTCCACCATCTTGGGCAGGTCTGAGTGTTCTGACCAACTTGGTCGTGCTGAGTTAAGGACAGTGGCAACTCCTCTCCCTCCAGCCTTGACCTTGAGGGGCTTTGGAGCTGGGGGAGTGACCACAGACCAGGCCTGGATGACTAAGACTGTCAGGACAGCCAATGGCCCAGCACCACCAGCCCAGGGTGGCCTCAGGCTCAGGACCTCACAGCTCCATAGAACAAGGTTGAATCCTCAGCACACAGCCAGCTGGAGTCTAACCCCCAAGGTCCCAGCTTGTCCCCACCCCCATTAGTCAAAGGAAAACCAGGGAACCTGGGCACAGCGGCTCACACCTGTAATGCCAGCACTTTGGGAGACCAAGAGTTTGAGACCAGCCTGGGCAACATGGCAAGATCCCATTTCTAAACAACACAAAATCAAAATAAAATAAACAAAGGAAGTTTAGGGAGAGACTGTGCAGGACGGTGGCCCCAGCCACTGTGCATAAGGGCACACTGTGGGCCTGGCCTGGTGCTGGGAGCTACGCACATGTCTCCTCCTGTATCCTTCAGTGCTTGGGTGGTAGCCACGACCTGGCTCCCAGGGGACTGTCTGTGCTGCCTTCTCTCTGTGCCTGGAAGTGTCCATGAGCCTTGGCAGCTTCCACATCGTCTCAGAACGACTTTCCATTTGTATTGTTAGATTCGTTTTAAATATCTGAGTCATCCATGAATTCATTTTTCTTATCTATATGAGCAATTTTAGTAAAGCTGAGGACCCCTCAACCGCCCCTCCTGCCTGAATCCTAGGCCCCGGGTAACAGCAGTTGGGTTTGCTCCTCTCCTCGCAGGCCCTTGCCGTGTTTATGCCCACCTGCAGCATGGATAGTTTCTACTGGCCAGGTGTGGTGGCTCACACCTGTAATCCCAGCACTTTGGGAGGCTGAGGTGGGCAGATCACCTGAGGTCAGGAGTTCCAGACCAGCCTGGCCAACATGACAAAACCCTGTCTCTACTAAAAATACAAAAATCAGACAGCTACTCAGGAGGCTGAGGCAGGAGAATCACTTGAGCCCAGGAGGCGGAGGTTGCAGTGAGCCGAGATCACACCACTGCACTCCAGCCTGGGCGACAAGAGCACGACTCTGTCTTAAGAAAAAAAAAAAAGAGTTCCTATGACTGTGTCACAAAGCGCATGATGTGTCCACATGGCTCTGCCCCTTGACTTTTCACTGCCTGCCTGTCCTGCTGAGTGAAACCTCCGCCAGTGTGTGGCCCCTGTTTCTTTTGCTGGCTGCATGTTCCCCAGTGTGAAGAGATAGCTGGTGTGGTCTTTCTCCTCCTGATGATGTGGAGGTTCTGGGCAAGATTCTGCAGCTCTCTTCTGCTGTAGACTGAATGTTTGTCCCCAACCCCGTCAATTCATATGCTGAGGCATAAGCCCCAAAGTGACAGTATTAGGAGGGCCTTTGGGAGGTTATTAGGTCACAGGATGAAGCCCCCATGAATGGAATTATGGCCCATATAAAAGAAGGCCCTTGCCCTTTCTGCCATGAGACGACACAGCTAGAGAATCAGAAAGCAGGCCTTTGACAGACACCAAATCTGCTGGTGCCTTGACCTTGGACTTCCCAACTGTGCAATTTCTGTTGTTGATAAGCTCTCCTCCAGTCTGTGACATTCTGTGGTAGCAGCCTGGACGGACTAAGACGCCTTCCTAGGAGTTAGATGATTCCTCTTCCATTATTCTGGGCTGTCTTGAAGCCCCATGGCCACTCACCTTCTACACAGCCTGGTCATCTCCTGCACTACCTGGCCCCAGCTCCCATCTCCATGCCAGTGTTCCCCACAGCTCCATCTCCAGGTGAACCTCCCTTGGTCACCTCCGCTGGACAGCCCATGGGCACCCGGACTGGCCTCGATGTTGCACAGGGACTGTGGCCAATAAACATCTGCTGAGCCAACAACACTGTTGGTCATGCTTGTGTCTTTGTAGCAGAAAGTCCTAAGCGCAGTGTTAGGTGGGCCTGTGTACACACTGACCCCATGCGGGTCGGCACTGCCTGAGAGTAGCCAGCACTGAGGCGGGCCAGCACTGTCTGTGCAAAAAGGAGTTTCACTGCAGAAGGGAAGAAGCCTGTGCCAACCCTGCCCCGCCTCCTGCTGGCTCTGTGCCCTGGGGCCAGTCAGTACCAGATCCCAGCCTTGCTTTCCTCCCTGGTGGTTTAGAGACTAACACAGAGTCTGCCTCGAGGGTGGGATCAATGAGATGAGGCAACCTGTGTTACTGGCTGTGATTTCTGTCATAATCCTATCCATTTTCTTCTTCTGCATGCTGTCCTGAAGATTAAATGCAACAACCGGGCACAGAGGCTCACAACTGTAATCCCAGCACTTTGGGAGGCCGAGGTGGGCAGATCACCTGAGATCAGGAGTTTGAGACCAGCCTGGCCAACATGGTGAAACCCTGTCTCTACCAAAAAAATACAAAAATTAGCTGGGTATGGTGGCACATGCCTGTAATCCCAGCTCCTCGGAGGCTGAGGAAGGAGAATCACTTGAACCCAGGAGGGGAAGTTTGCAGTGAGCCACGATGGCACCATTGCACTCCAGCCTGGGCAACAGCGAGACTCCGCGTAAAATAAATAAATAAATAAAACAGAATACAGCACAGCATCAGGCACTGTGCCAGCACATTAATTAGATGCTGCTCCATGAACACCAACTTCCTTCCTCTTTCTAATTTATCTTCAACCTGAAAGAGTGAGATGGAATCACTGCTCCCTGGGGCACTGAGCTGAGGAGTGGATCCTTGCTGACTGCTAAGCCATAGGCACTGATCAACACCTAAAATGTCGATGGGGACAGTTACCTTGGAGGGGCCGTTGACTGTATCCCCAAGACAAGAGCAGGCAGATGCCTGTGCCTCCAAAAGAAACATGTGAGGACGCTCCCAGCACCGTCTCTGAGGCTTTCTGCCAAAAAAAGTTGATCCTGAATCCACGCATTCGCTTTACAACTGGCTTCCAGTTTCAAGGAGAAAGGAGAGATGGAGTGTCCCATTAGACAACACCTCAAGGCAGCCCAGATTAGGAGGGAGGGTCCCTCTGCTGGACAACCAAGCCAGGGCGGGCAGCAAGTCAACGGTGAGAAGAGAAGAGAGGGCGCTCTAGGTTAAAAGAGAATTAAGAAGCACAACACCCAATTATATGCGGCCTTTGTTTGGATTCTATTTGAGCAAAGTATATGAAAAGAGACTTTACTGTTCAGGCAATGGGGAAATGTG
>NW_022438743.1:0-12525 GCF_009761245.1 Sapajus apella
TTACCCAGAGGCAGCCATGTTCAATTACTTCAGCTGTTTCTCCACATCGTATAGTCCTTGGTTTATGAATTTTAGACAATGTAAGCTTCATATTATGGTAGGTGAGGTTGCCATTGTCTTACGCCCTATGTTCTGCTTCTGCATCCCATCTACCCAATAAAGTTAGATTTTAGTTTTTGGCAAAAACAGCAGTCACTGCTTATGTTAGTAAGGCTAGGTAAATCTTTTTTATTCTACTTCGATTAGCATACTTCAATGTTTCCTTTTTGTACAATTTTTATTCTTCCTAGAATAATTGCTTTCTTTATATTTTTATTTGCTTAGTTCCTGTGTATCTATCAGTATATATATATATATATTTTTTTTTTTTTTCTAATGCTGTAACATAATGGTCAAACAACTAAAAATAACATTCCTCAAACCTAAAGACAGATCAATTGGTTTCATTTTTCCCCTTGCTGGAGATTTCTCCCCTACAACTTTTCCCCCACGTGGTCAAATATGAATGTGCTATCTACGGCTGCTACACAGCTGTCATTCTGAAACATTCCTTCACTATCTCCTGGGAATTTTCTTTGTTTGCTACATCTGCTATTTCCTGTAGCTCAAGTCTTCCTGTTTCTTCACTTACTTCCTCTTTTTTTCTGAAGCACATTCTGCAATATTTTTCTAAGAAAGAGTATAGGAGGTAAAATGTTGAGCCTTTGAATATCCTATAACAATCAAGATTAACTGACAGTTTATCCAGTTTTAATATTTCAAGTTGGAAATAATTTTGCCTCAAAAATTCAAAGACATTTCTCCATTTTCTTTTAATTTCCTGTTGGGGAGTCTAATGCTATTTGACATCTCTTTGCATGTAAGCAGCTTTTCTTGGCTTGTCTGTATCTTTTGGAAAGATTCTAGGATCTTGCCTTCTTTTTGGTGAACCTAAACTTCCATGATGCTGTGATGGGGGTGGGCCTTTTCTTGTTTGGTGTGCTAGTCCCTTTCAATCTGGAGAAAGACGCATGGGGTAAAAATTCAAGTGTAAATCTAAAGAATGACGTGTCTTTCCCTTGCTCAGTAGTTTGTCCACATAAATCTTGCTTTTTTTTTTTTTTTTTTTTTCCGAGACAGAGTCTTGCTCTGTCGCCAGGCACCAGGCTGGAGTACAGTGGTTTGATCTCAGCTCACTGCAACCTCCGCCTCCCGGGTTCAAGCAATTCTCCTGCCTCAGCCTCCTGAGTAGCTGGGACTACATGTGCGCACCACCACTCCCAGCTACTTTTTGTATTTTTAGTAGAGACGGAGTTTCACCATGTTGGCCAGGATGGCATTGATCTCTTGACCTCATGATCTGCCTGCCTCGGCCTTCCAAAATGCTGGGATTACAGGCGTGAGCCATAAATCTTGCTTTTATAATATTTTTAAGTAAAGAAGTTCCTGTTAGTTTTACTTCCTTGCATTGTTGGCTGTCAATGCTGTCAACAATAATATTAGCACCATAATGATTATTGATCATAATGGCTTGTATTATGGCTATTACTGTGTGTTAGGTTCTTCAGGATCATAGTAGAACCTATCTCTTAGCATTGTTGTAAAAATTAAGTGAGTTATAACACATAAAATGCTGGGGTCAAATACTCTACATAGTAAGTGCTCAATAAATAATGGCTAGTTTTATCACTATTCATGATCCAGTTACACAAGGCTAGTATTTTCCCCACTTTACAGATAAGGAATTTGAGGTCAAAGAGTTTACATTACTTCAACAAGATGACACAGCCAGCAAATAAGGGGCAAGGCTGGAACTCACTTTGGCTTTCAGTTCATGCCCTGTTTGTTCGGCCACATTGCCGGGGAAGGTGATATGATTTGGTTGTGTCCCCTCCCAAGTCTCATCTGGAATAGTAGCTCCCATAATTCCCATGTGTTATGTGAATAAGTCTCACGAGAGCTGATGGTTTTATTAGAGGTTTCCCTTTTCACTTGGCTTTCGTTGTCTCTTGTCTGCCACCATGTAAGATGTGCCTTTCAACTTCTGCCATGATGGTGAGGCCTCCTCAGTCATGTGGAACTGTGAGTCTACTAAACCTCTTTTTCTTTACAAATTACCCAGTCTCAGGTATGTCTTTATCCACAGTGTGAAAACAGCCTAATACAAAATGCATTGCTGTCTTTCTTTCCTTGTCTTTTTTTTCTACCCATGGATACAACTCACTGTAACACAATATAAATCACAATAGTGTGCAAGGTCAACATCAGATCACAAACGCTGGAGATCGTGGACTTCCTTGAAGATATTCAAGATGTGCACAAAAAACACTCTGCCCTGAGTAAGTTAAATACTCACTGTGTGAAGGCAGGAACTAGAACAATGCATTTCTGACATGTGATATTTTCCGTGACATCATGGAAAGACTAGGGTTGGTTCAAATTAAGGCTGCATTGGTGTTCAGTTAGTGGTGGAATAAGAGCTTTGCTAACTGATACATGCAGAGTGTGTTAAAACAAGCAAGACATGTTGTCCTGTCCAGAAGAGGTTAACAGATTTTCTGTCTGTATTCTTTATGACACTTTCCCAAAAGAAAAGTTTTCAGGTGTGATTGTGCAGGCAGAACATTTTTCCAGTCAGTCACACAAAGTTCAGTCCTTCAGGCTCTCCTGAAATATCCCTACACCATGCCAAGACCTGTGAGGGCTGAACACCTTCCAGATCCTCATGCCCAGACAGAGCCAACTCCTTCCTCCACTGAGGAATGTGGAATGCCCAGCAGAGCTGGGTACAACAGGTTTCCCCTCTAATTTTGGAACTGGAAAGTGTTTCTTTTTGACAAATATGGACACTCCTTTGGACAGGTCTATTGCACTAGACAAACACCGAACTAGAAATAATGACTTAAATAGGCTTGAGTAGAAAAAGATCGTTGTCTTTCTCATCATCCAACATCAACTATGACTTTTGGTAAACTGAAAATAAGAACAAGCACTGGAGGAGGTGATGGGCTGTGTTATTCTTGTGGCCCAGAGCATATGTCATACAAAGGAAACCACCCAGAACAAACATTGTAAGATTTTTGAGGCTATGCAAATAGACAAAATAAAAATATACAACAAAATTTTACATACTGGTCAATTTGTTTCCTCATACTACATCATCCCTTTCTCATTGAAAACCTAGGATAAGGATATATAAGCAGCCCTATGGAACTAGGTTCCATGTGTGTGTGTGTGTGTGTGTGTGTGAGATATATCTATACTTATATATATATATATATATATATACACATATATATATTTATACTTCCATATTACTTCCATATATATTATATATAAATATATATACTTCCATATACATAAATATCTATATTTACATATACATATTTCCATGTATACGTGGAAGTATAAATATAGAGCCACCTAGAAATAGACATGTTCTAATTTTAGACCTGGTATACTGACATTATGGATGAATATGTTGACTAATTAGAACAAGTTTATCAAGTTTTTTGAGAGTTTTTGTAGACAAAGTAAAGTAATTCAGGGATTCAGTCCAGACTAAATAGTTTGGCCTAATAGATCAAAACCTTGCAAGAAACCAAGCTGTAGAAAAGTAATAGTGTAAATAAATGTGATTTCAATCTCTGCTTGGCAGCTGTCCTCCTGTAGACCACTAAAACTCTCTGCCATCAGATGTGTTAATGATGAAACATTGGTCACTCATTGGGGAGGTGGGCATGGTTCAAAGCTTTTTTGCCCATAGATTCAGGGGAACTTCTTATAAGCCTGAAATGCATTCAGCTGATGCACCAGACATCAGCTACTAAAGAAGCAGAGGTAATGAACTTCCCTTAGCATTGACCTCAGTGGATAAATGCATGGCAAAGTGCTGAATTACTTCAACAATGCAGACACACCCAATGTCAAAGTGCCACAGGGCTACATGGTATTGCAAGGCTAGGACTGGGTTTCCGTGAGGCTCTCTTAAGGCAGTGGGATTTCTGATGGAACTGTCTGCATAAGAATATGTCCCCACATGTCACTCTTACTACTTACTATATGAAGAGCAAAGTAACATTTATGCTGGGTAACAATGACAAACAATTCTCAAGTCCCGATGCAAACCAACAGTGCTAGGGCTGCACAGTGGCCTGAAACATACACGTGGGTAGTAACTGAGAAGACATTTCCAAGGGATTGCTATGCCAACAGACATGGGAAAATGCTCAACATCACTAACCAACAGAGAAGAGGTACCAGTGCCATCACACACCAGTCAAAAGGGCCATTTGTCCAAACTCATAATAAGTTGGCATGGCAGCAAACAAAAGCAAACATGGCTATGCTGTTGGTGGTAATGAAAACTAGCTCTCATACTGTGGAAAACAGTTTGAAGATTTCTCAAATAAAAGGAAAAATAAGGGATGGAAAACAGGGCTATGTTTTGACTCATCAATCCCACCCTGTGTATCTACCCAAGGAAAAAATACATGCGTCTCTCAAAAAGAACTTGCATGTTCTTGGGAATGCTATTCACAGGAATAAAGATGTGAAACTGATCTAGATGCCCACCAACAGAAAATTCGATTTTTTTTTATGGCATCTTGCTCTGTCGCCAGGCTGGAACACAGTGGCACAGTCTCCGCTGACTACAACCTCCACCTCCCGTTTTCAAGTGATTCTTCTGCCTCAGCCTCCTGAATAGCTGAGACTACAGGCATGTGCCAAACACCTGGCTTATTATTGTATTTTTTTAGTAGAGATGGGGTTTCACCATGTTGGCCAGGATAGTCTCGATCTCTTGACCTTGTCATCCACCTGCCTTGGCTTCCCAAAGTGCTGGGATTACAGGCATTAAGCCACTGAGCCTGGCTGAAAATTAGATTTTTTAAAATGTAGTACTACACCACAGAATGCTAAAAAGCCACTGAGGAAAATCAATCACAGAAACAAAATCATGCCCTTGGTAGGAACATGGGTGGAACTGGAGGCCATTCTGCTAAGCCACTGAGGCAAGAACAGAAGACCAAACACCACAGGTTCTCACTTATAAGTGGAAGCTTAATACTGAATACACACAAACATAAAGATGATATTAACAGATGCTGAGTACTGCCAGAAAGAAAAAGGAGGGAGACAGGGAGCCTTGGAGGAAGAATGACCCAACTGCTGCTGTGTTTACTGCATGGGTAATGGGTGCATTAGGACTCCCAGCCTCAAAATTCTGCTGCATAGCCATTTAGTGGAGTTAACCTGCAGGCATACCCCTTGATCACAATAAAAGTAGCCGTCATTTTAGAAAACCCATCTTTGGACATAAAAGCAGAAAAAATAAAGAAAATACAAGAAAAACATACAAAACAAAACAAAAAGCCTATAGTGGCCCAATTCATTTTCCCAGTAGCATCAGTGCAGAAAGATAACTGAATTGACACAACACAGGAGCCAGAAAATCAACACAAATTTATATACAGTGAACATGTGGGGCTGCTTGTTTTTCCCCCAAAAGCACACCAAAGGCAGAATGGTTGAGAAAACTTGTAATGTGCAAAGGACTGAAATAAACTTTTCCTTTGCACAAGACACAAAAAGGGACACAAATTCTACTGAACACCTAAATGCAATCCTAAAACCAAAACCTCCAAAGAAAACACATTAGGGTGCATGTCTATTGTGGGGAAACTCAAATCTGTTCACCTATGCTACAAGCAGCAAAGGAAGACATAGAAACCAAATACCCGTAGACCATACAATGGCTTTACCATCTCACTTTTCTTCTCAAAGGGACACAGAAATCAATGCTAACAAAGGTTAATGTAACCATGTGAGCCTAAGGACATCTTCAGAGCTTCACACAGCTTGAACACAGGAGAGAAAATAGTAAACCCAAATAAAAGGTATCCTACAGACTGGGAGAAAATTATGGAAACTGTGGATCTGCAAGGGCTTCTTATCTAACATATTCAAGAAACTAATGGGCCTAAGTGGACAAAAACACAAAAACTAATACACACGCTAAAAATGCCCAAAGGACTGTCACAGACATTTCTGAAAAGACATAAACAGACTCTCAGATAATAGAAAAGTTTCTCCATATCAGTAATCATGCCCTAAATGTAAATCCCAACCACACTCAGATACTGTCAAACTCCCCAGAGAATGTGTGTGTGACCAGAAACAGTAATAAACCTTTTTGAAGATAATGACAGTGTAGATTTGCAGAGAGAGGAGCTCTTACATACTTCCAGTGAGAATGCAAATTTGTATACCCACTGGGAGAGACAGCAGGAGGTTTCTGAAACAACAACAAAACTACCAGTTCCTCTAGCCATCTCAACACTGGGTATTCCTGCAAAACCAAGGAAACCTGGACCTTAAGGAGATGTCTGCCTTCCTATGTTTTATGAAGTACTCTGAAATCAACCTACCTGTCTTTCCACCAATGAAAAAAATGCAGGGATTAAAGGATATATGCACAACGGTGTACTCCTCAGCCATCAAACTTCTGGATATCAGTTCAGTATCAGCGAGGTGGAGAAACCTAGAGGGCATTAAGTTAAAGGAAATAAGCAAGGCAGAGGAAGAGAAACACAAGACTTCACGATCTCATACATGTGGAATTTAACAAAGTGAATCTCATAGAGTAGCCATGTCAGTGGCTGGAGGGAGGATTGGAAATGGCTACAAGGTGATGCTCAGATGAGATGCAGGTACTCTGGTGTTCTATGGCACAGTATAGGGTGACTAGGCTTAACAATATCATAGCATAATATTCAATATTGCAGGAAAGGATTCAGAATGCTCTCTCCACCAAGAAATCCTCACTGTAGCCTGAAATAGAGATGCTATGTCCTCCAGTTTCATTGATCCATATGTCAAAAGGTTCCTTGCACTTTTTTTTACTGTATTCATTTTTATTTTTATGTTTTTGTTTATAATAGGATATTGTACAATTTTCAAACTAATAACAATCTTTTTGCATGTATACTTAAAGAATAACAAAATAAAAGTGTTTCACAAAAAGATGTCCATATTACAGTATATTGAAATATGAGGCACAGCGTAAGTATGCATTTGTGGGTTATAAACACAATACATTCATTTTAAAGAATAAACATTTAATGTGAATACCATTTTGGTTAAAATAAATATCATAGTAAATGTTAACAGCAACACCTGAAGTACATGGATACAAGAAAGGTGTTTTGTAATAGATACTGTGTAGAATGGTAAAGCATTCATGAAATGGCTCTAATATCTTACTAAATTTACAATCATTGCACATTATTGAGCACTTTATTTATACAGAGATACCCTTCAACCACCATTCCTAAATCTTATCATGCACAACAAAGT
Organism: Sapajus apella; assembly: GCF_009761245.1. NCBI lineage: Eukaryota > Metazoa > Chordata > Mammalia > Primates > Cebidae > Sapajus > Sapajus apella. The sequence continues at coordinate 7,339 of NW_022438743.1, forward strand.
TACTCCATATTTTCACCGGAGTAACTGGTACCAATGTCTAAGTAAGGTTTAGAGTCCATATAGCTTTCATTTCACTGCTCCTCATAAATGTTTAACTTAACCAATATATTTATGAACACATATAAAGTACATTTTATAGGTGACTATATAAATTAAGCTTCAAATCATCTTCATAATTCTTTGAAATTATCCTATTCAAAATTAGAATTTGATTTTTACACAGTGGTTTCTTTGGAAAAAATATGAACATTTAGATTAAAAAGATATAATATTCAAAGCAAAAAGCTTCCACATGTAGAAATAATGAATTTCCCTGATCATCAAATTCTCCCCAGCTATTTCCTTCTAGCAGATAGATTCACCGAGAAGAAAAGTTTAAATCTTTACTTAAAAGTCACTTTGAGGGGTCATGCTAATAAATTTTAGATCCACATATTCTTAAAGATTGCAAGAAAAAAAGTGAGTATCTGTTCGAACCATGAAACATTTCATCTCAATTATATTACATTAAAATGAACATGACATTAATGGTCAACAAGAATAATTCTTCTCATACTTCTAGGAATATATCTGTGGATGCTCAGTATAAATGTTAAAAGTCACAAGACTGTGAGAAAAACAATGCATCTAGCCCTCATGAAAAAAAAAAAACCAAACAGATTTCCTTTACCTATTCCAAAATAAAATTACCCTTCAGAAACCATACATAACTGATTAGATTTCAAAAAACAAGAGTTTATACTTCTTGCCCTTTATACATTTTTTAAGTTTACAAATAGCTTGAAAGCATTCAAATGAGTGTATGAAAAACACATATGAAAAACAATGGCTAAAGGGAAGTGTTCTTTGAACATGAAGTTTTCACGTTGGCAGGATAATTTATCCTAAGGTTGTATGGTGGCACGGAGTCCTTTAACAGTGACTGCCTCTTCGCCTTTGGGCTTCACAATTCTATGGGGAGCTGGTGGCCACTAATATGAAAGCATTCAGGGAAAGCACATCTGCACAAAGGCATTTACTAAACTCTGCCCATTTCCTTAAGCCACAGGAAGTGTTACCATCTCAGTCATCTTCGTGAACATTAGAAATGTTAATCTCATAACAATTTTGGCTGTAGTAATGGCCAGTTTTCATTTTATTACACATATTCTAGAATTACAACCTTGTCAAATGAATTGAAACTGTATCAACATTCACAGGAACAGTACAACACACATCCTCTCTTCCTCTTCAACAAGACCAAACACATGCACACAGGGTGGCCCAAATTTTTATAAGTTTAAAAAAATGTTTTCAATCCAGCAAAGTGTTGGTATACTAAATATCTTTTAAAAGGGCATTAAGCTCTCAGAAAGTATGAAACAATAATGGATAAAATGCACATACAATATTAATAAGAAAGTAATTTGAAGAATAATATAAAAAAATTCTTAAGGGGACCAATCAGAACTTCAATAACACCTATGAATAAAAACTTAGGCTTATACTATAGCGTACAATTACGAGTTAAGGAATGCAAGGGCCAGGAGTTCCTCAGTTCCAACCACAGAATGCCTTACAACCGGATATGGGCTATAACACATTAGCCAACTTTCGAATAGAAAAGAAAATTGGTCGTGGACAATTTAGTGAAGTTTATAGAGCAACCTGTCTCTTGGATGGAGTACAAGTACCTTTAAAAAAAAGTACAGATATTTGATTTAATGGATGCCAAAGCACATGCTGATTGCATCAAAGAAATAGATCTTCTTAAGCAAATGTAATAAAATATTACTCCTCATTCATTGAAGATAATGAACTAAACATAGTGTTGGAACTGGCAGATCTTGGTGACCTATCCAGAATGATAAAGCATTTTAAGAAGCAAAAGAAGCTAATTCCTGAAAGAACTCTCTGGAAATACTTTGTTCAGCTTTGCAGTGCATTGGAACACATGCATTCTCAAAGAGTCATGCATAGAGAATGAACCAGCCAATGTGTTCATTACAGCCACTGGGGTGGTAAAACTTGGAGATCTTGGGCTTGGCCAGTTTTTCAGCTCAAAAACCACAGCTGCGCATTCTTTAGTTGGTACGCTTTATTACATGTCTCCAGAGAGACTACATGAAAATGGATACAACTTCAAATCTGACATCTGGCCTCTTGGCTGTCTACTATATGAGATGGCTGCATTAGAGTCCTTTCTATGGTGACAAAATGAATTTATACTCGCTGTGTAAGAAGACAGAACAGTGTGACTACTCACCTCTTCCTTCATATCACTATTCAGAAGAACTATGACAGTTAGTTAATATGTGCATCAACCCAGATCCAGAGAAGCGACCAGACGTCACCTATGTTTATGATGTAGCAAAGAGGATACATGCCTGCACTGCAAGCAGCTAAACATGCAATATCATGAAAAGTGTAACCAAAGCAATTTAAAGTATTTTGTGCAAGTCATACCTCCCCATTTATGTCTGGTGTTAAGATTAATATTTCAGAGCTAGTGTGCATTGAATCCTTAACCAGTTTTCATATAAGGTTCACTTTGTACCAGTCACCTAAATCACCTCTTTGCAACACCCAAATGACTTTGGAATAACGGAATTGCATGTTAGGAAAGAAAATGAAACATGATGGTTTTGAATGGCTAAAGGTTTTTAGAATTACTTACAGTTTTCTGCTGATAAATTGTGTTCAGATAGGCTATCAGTGCCAAATTGAAGGTGCAGCTTGGCACACATCAGGGTAGACTCAGACCTGAGAAAAAGTATCTGAACATGTGACTGGTTTCTTTTTTAGTAATTTATGGACATTAAGGTGGACCCACAATTGTGAACTTTTGTCATGATTTTATTTTTAAATGTTTGAAGTACTAGTTTTAGTTCTTAAGAGTAGTTTTCAAATATAATTCGTATGATAAATGTAGACATAAACTATCTGAGAAACATTTAAAACTCTTAGCTTATACATTCAAAATACAACTATTAAACGTGAAAAGATTTGGGAACAAAATGAGTCAGACACTGAAGAGTTCTTGGTTTTGTTTTAGTATTTTTGATATTATCTTTGCATTGAAATGGTATAAATGAATCCATTTAGAAAGTGGTTAAGGATTTGTTTGGCTGTTGTGATAATAATTTTTAAAGTGGCACATTGCCCAAGGCTTTCTTTGTGTGATTTTATTATTGTTTGTACATTTGAAAAATATTCTTTGAATAAACTTGCAGTACCATATTTCAATTTCTTTATAAATTTAAGTGCATTTTAACCCTTGCACTTTTTAACTAAAAACACAGATCATGTGAAATTTTTGTTTTTCAAACAGGTTCATCACACACTACTAAAAATCCCACGGGACAATGAAATGCCCCGCATTCCCAAAGCAGTACCTACGCATACAAAGTCGATAGAGTGCCATCACACACTTCCATTTTAAATTACTTCCCAAAGCTTTAGTTACCCAAATGATTTCTGACAGGTATTAGCAGAGAAACATGGGCCAAAGGACACAATGAAGGTGCCTAGGAGCGAATTCAATGAAGGTCGCAGTGAATTTAGAAAGTTTATTTTGCCAATGTTGAGGACACAACTTGTGACACACTCTCGAAGTCATGACAACATGTGCCCAAGGTGGTCAAGGCACAGCTTTGCCTTATGCAACTTAGGGAGACATGAGACTTTAATCAATAATGCAAAATGTATACTGGTTTTCTGGCAGGACAACTAGAAGCAAAGGCAGGAAGACGTGAAACAAGAAGGAAGCTTCCAGGTTACAGATCAGTAACACACAAATGGTTACATTCTTTTGATTTTCTAATTAGCCTCTCCAAAGGAGGCAATCAAATATGCATCTATCTCAGTGACCAGAGGGGTGAGTTTGAATAGAATGGGAGGTAGGCTGGCATTAAGCAGTTTCCAGCCTGAGTTTTCCTTAGTGATTTTAGGGGTCCAATAATTTTTCTTTCACATTTCCCTCCTTTTCTTTTAAAAAAAATCTTTTGGAGAAAACATTTTACAAGAAAATGGGTTTCTGGTCTTGGGTTTCATCTGATCTCTCGTGGCTAGGAGAGTTTATTCCTAGATGGGTAGGCCCCAAAAGCTCCTTTCAGCGGGTTGTGAAGTCTCACATCCTGTGAAGTTAAAACAGGGGAGAGAAAGGGAGAGAAAACAGCAACAAACAAAAGAACAATCCTGGAAAAAGGATATAAGAAGACGTCAATTACTCTGCAGCCCCTACATCAGTAGGCAGGTATGAAAGTGGCTTATGTATGTAAACAGGTTGCTGTTATTTTCTTCTGAAGTTTATGTTGTCTGGCTTCAGTTCTCAGGGTTTTAACAAAGCACAGCTTAGGTTTCAGTGACTACAAATTAGGAAAAATTGAGTGAAAAAAATTGAAAACAGTATTTTGAAGAGTTGTAGCCAAGAAAAATGAAGAGTTCAGTCCAAACACTAGAAAACAATAAAAATAATAATAAAAAAAAAACTTTAGGCAAGACTAGAATCTAACAACAGGTCTACTGTAGTTTTGAAACATAATTTTTTCTCTCTCCAGTTTCCCATTTTTCTAAAGACAAATCATGTTGGGACTGATTTGCTTTATTACACCTGGCCCAATTATTTATATACTGTGCAGCAACAGTATTTTTTATATAGGCTTTTTAATTAATTGGCTTTGATTGAACTTTGTTCCATAGGAGAAATCTCAGATAAGATTTTTTAAAGCTGAGCCCAGCCATGGATTTGTGCCATCAAATACCTATGAGTTAGGTGAATTTCCTCTCCTCTTGAGATTCCAAGATAAACCCAGGGCTTCTGCACTTGTCACAAGGTGACATTCTTTACTTACCACAGGTCAGAAACCCTGTACAGGAACGTTGTACACAAAAATATGAGGCCAGTTTTTCCAAGGGCTTTATTGGCTTCATAAGTCAAGTTTGATTCCTTAAAGCACACCAATTCCAGTCAAAGCCTTGGTAAAATAACTAAATTCTCCAATTGTGTCCTATTGCAAAAGAAAACAGATTCTTACTGAACTTATGGAAGTAACTATATTGCCATAAATTGAGAATACTCATAGTTTCCAAATACTGGAGAAATTAGGTAGAGAGAAATAAATATGGTCCAAATTTTGTTCACAGGAATATATTGTTAAAAGCTGTAAATAACTTAAAAGTTTTCTTAACTCTAAAAAGCTAAACAAA
>NW_022438744.1:0-12505 GCF_009761245.1 Sapajus apella
TTTCTCCTGTGGTTTAGACGCGATCTTAAAGCTAACTTTTATGAGCCTGTATATGGCTGGAAATATGTCTTTCCAGATTCTCCAAGGAAAGAGTTTCTCAACTGCTACATTCACACATCTGTTTAACTCTGTAAGTTGAACTTGCGCCCTGACAATCATTCTGCTACCAGCTCCGTTTTTTTTAAGACCCAGATATTTCCCATTAATCCCTATACTCCCATTCACTCAGGAATATCCAAACGCAGCTTTTTGGAGAAACGTGTTTGTAACTCGCAGAATCTAAACATAGATGCAACTTCCGAAGGTGAACGAACACACAGTGGAGCCGTTTGAAAGAGACGTTTCTCGTATGATTTAGATGCGATCTTAAAGCTAATTGTTAAGATTCTGTATATGGCTGGAAATATCTCTTTCCAGATTCTCGAAAGAAAGGGTTAGTGAACTACTACAGTCACACAATTGTTTAACTCTGTAACTTTAATATACACCTTGACAATCATTCGGCTACATTGCTCCGCTTTTGTTTTAGACCCAGATATTTCTCATTATACCCATTATTCCCATTCACTCAGGAATATCCAAACACAGCGTTTAGAAAAACCGTGTTTCCAGGTAGCTGAATCTAAACATAGATGCAACTTCCGAAGGTGAACGAAAACATAAAAGAGCAGTTTCAAAGAGACGATTCTCCTGTGGTTTAGACGCGATCTTACCGCTAATTGTTAGGAGCCTGTATATGGCTGGTAATATCTCTTTCCAGATTCTCCAAAGAAAGGTTTTCTCAACTGCTATATTCACATATCTGTTTAACTCTCTAAGTTGAATATACACCTTGACAATCATTCGGCTACATAGCTCCGTTTTTTTTTTAGAGCCAGATATTTCTCATTACACCCTATACTCCTATTCACTCAGGAATATCCAAACGCCGCTATTTGGAGAAAAGTGTTTCTAACTCGCTGAATCTAAACATAGATGCAACTTGCGAAGGTGAACGAATACACAGCGGAGCAGTTCGAAAGAGACGTTTCTCGAATGATTAACATGCCATCTTAAAGCTAATTCTTAGGAACCTGTATATGGCTGGAAATATCTCTTTCCAGATTCTCCAAAGAAAGGTTTTCTCAACTGCTACATTCACACAATTGTTTAGCTCTGGAAGTTTAATATACACCTTGACAATCATTCTGCTACATAGCTCTGTTTTTATTTTAGAGCCAGATATTTCTGATTACACCCTATACTTCCAATAAACCAGGAATATCCAAACTCAGCTTTTAGAAGAAACCTGTTTCTAACTCGCTGAATATAAAAATAGCTGCAACTTCCTAAATTGAACCAAACCCAGCAGAGCAGTTTGAAAGAGAAATTTCTCCTTTGATTTAGACCCAATCTTACCGCTAAATCTTATGAGACTGTATACGGCTGGAATTATGTCTTTCCAGATTCTCCAAAGAAAGTGTTTCTGAACTGCTACATTCACACATCTGTTTAACTCTGTAAGTTGAACATACATCTTGACAATCATTCTGCTACATAGCTCCGTTTTTCTTTTAGAGCCAGACATTTCTCATTACACTGTATACTCCCTTTCACTCAAGAATATCGACACGCAGCTTTTAGAAGAAACGTGTTTCTAACTCGCTGAATCTAAACATAGATGCAACTTCCTAAGATGAATGAACACAGAGCAAAGCAGTTTGAAAAAGACGTTTCTCCTGTGGTTTAGACGCTATCTTATCGCTAATACTTATGAGCCTGTTTATGGCTGGACATATCTCTTTCCAGATTCTCCAAAGAAAGGGTTTCTGAACTGCTACATTCACACATCTGTTTAACTCTATATGTTGAAAATACACCTTGACAATCATTCAGCTACATAGCTCCGTTTTTATTTAGAGCCAGGTATTTCTCATTAAACCCTATACTCCCATTCATTCAGGGATATCCAAACGCCGCTTTTTGGAGAAAAGTATTTCTAACTCGCTGAATCTAAACATAGATGCAACTTCCTAAGTTGAACGAACACAGAGCAGAGAAGTTTGAAAGAGACGTTTCTTCTGTGGTGTAGACGCGATCTTAAAGCTAATTCTTATGACCCTGTAAATGGCTGGAAATATCTCTTTTCAGATTCTCCAAGGAAAGGGTTTCTGAACTGCTGCATTCACACATCTGTCAAACTCTGTAAGGTGAATACACACCTTGACAATCATTCTTCTACAAAGCTCCGTTTATGTTTTAGAGCCAGATATTTGTCATTACACACTATACTCCCAATAACCCAGGAATATCCAAACGCAGCTTTTAGAAGAAACCTGTTTCTAACCTGCTGAATCTAAACATAGATGCAACTTCCTAATGTGATCCAAACACAGCATAGCAGTTTGAAAGTGACATTTCTCCTTTGGTTTAGACGCGATCTTACCGCTAATTCTTTAGAGCCTGTATATGCCTGGAGTTATCTCTTTCCAGATTCTCCAAATAAAGTGTTTCTGAACTGCTACATTCACACATCTGTTTAACTCTGTAAGTTGAACATACAACTTGACAATCATTCTGCTACATAGCTCCGTTTTTGTTTTAGAGCCAGATATTTCTCTTTACATCATATACTCCCAATAACCCAGGAATATACAAACGCAGCTTTTAGAAGAAACCTGTTTCTAACTCGCTGAATCTAAACATAGATGCAACATCCTAATGTGAACCAAACACAGCAGAGCAATTTGAAAGAGAAATTCCTCTTATGATTTAGATGCGATTTTATAGCTTATTCTTAGGAGCCTGTATATGGCTGGAAATATCTCTTTCCAGATTCTCCAAGGAAAGGGTTAGTGAACTGCTACTTTCACACAATTGTTTAACTCTGTAAGTTTAATATACACCTTGACAATCATTCTGCTACATAGCTCCATTGTTGTTTTAGAGCCTGATATTTCTCATTACACCCTATACTCCCATTCACTCAGGAATATACAAACGCCGCTTTTTGGAGAAACGTGTTTCTAACTCGCTGAATAGAAACATAGATGGAACTTCCTACGGTGATAGAACACAGAGCAGAGCAGTTTGAAAGAGACGTTTGTCCCGTAGTTTAGACGCGCTCTTAAAGCTAATTCTTATGAGCCTGTATATGGCTGGAAATATCTCTGTCCAGATTTTCCAAGGAAAGGGTTTCTGAACTGCCACATTCACAAATCTGTCTAACTCTGTAAGTTGATTACACACCTTGACCATCATTCTTCTACATAGTTCCGTTTTTGTTTTAGAGCCAGATATTTCTCTTTACACCGTATACTCCCAATAACCCAGGAATATACAAACGCAGCTTTTAGAAGAAACCTGTTTCTAACTCGCTGAATCTAAACATAGATGCAACATCCTAACGTGAACCAAACACAGCAGAGCAGTTTGAAAGAGACGTTTCTCCTGTGGTTTAGACGCGATCTTACAGCTAATTCTTAGGAGCCTGTATATGGCTGGAAATATCTCTTTCCAGATTCTCCAAAGAATGGTTTTCTGAACCGCTACATTCACTTATCTGTTTAACTCTCTAAGCTGAATATACACCTTGACAATCATTGTGCTACATAGCTCCGTTTATGTTTTACAGCCCGATATTTCTCATTACACCCTATACTCCCATTCACTCAAGGATATCCAAACGCCGCTATTTGGAGAAACGTGTTTCTAACTCGCTGAATCTAAACATAGATGCACCTTCCGAACGTGAACGAAAACACAGCGGAGCAGTTTGAAAGAGATGTTTCTCCTGTGATTTTGATGCGATCTTAAACTAATTCTTAGGAGCCTGTATATAGCTGCAAATATCTCTTACCGGATTCTCCAAAGAAAGTGTTAGTGAACTGCTACATTCACAGAATAGTTTAACTCTGTAAGTTTAATTTACACCTTGACAATCATTCAGCTACATAGCTCCCTTTTTGTTTTAGAGCCAGATATTTCTCATTACACAATATACTCTCATTCTTTCAGGAATATCCAAACGCAGATTTTAGAAGAAACGTGTTTCTAACTCGCTGAATCTAAACATAGATGCATCTTCCTAAGGTGAACGAACACAGAGCAGAGCAGTTTTAAAGAGACGATTCTCCTGTGGTTTAGACGCGATGATAAAGCTAATTCTAAAGAGTCTGTGTATGGCTGGAAATATCTCTTTCCAGATTCTCCAAAGAAAGGTTTAGTGAACTGCTACATTCACACAATTGTTTAACTCTGTAAGTTTAATATACACCTTGACAATCATTCTGCTACATAGCTCCGCTGTTGTTTTAGAGCCCGATATTTCTCATTACACCCTATTCTCCCTTTCACTCGGGAATATGCAAACACCGCTTTTTGGGGAAAAGTGCTTCTAACTAGCTGAATCTAAACAGATGCAACTTCCGAAGGTGAACCAACTCACAGTGGAGCAGTTTGAAAGAGACGTTTCTCGTATGATTTAGATGTGATCTTAAAGCTAATTCTTAAGAGGCTGTATACGGCCGGAAATATCTCTTTCCAGATTCTGCGAAGAAAGGGTTATTCAACTGTTACATTCACACAATTGTTTAACTCTGTAAGTTTAATATACACCTTGACAATCATTCTGCTACTTAGCTCCGTTTTTGTTTTAGGGCCAGATATTTCTCATTAAACCCTATGCTCCCATTCAGTCAGGAATATCCAAACGCAGCTTTTTGGAGAAACCTGTTTCTAAATCGCGGAATCTAAACATAGATGCAAATATCTAAGGTGAACGAACACACAGCGGAGCAGTTTGAAAGAGACGTTTCACGTATGATTTAGAGGCGATCTTAAAGCTAATTCTTAAGAGTCTGTATATGGCTGGTAAAATCTCTTTCCAGATTCTCCAAAGAAAGGGTTAGTGAACTGCTACATTCACCAAATTGTTTAACTCTGTAAGTTTAATATACACCTTGACAATCATTCTGCTACATATCTCCGCTTTTGTTTTAGAGCCACATATTTCTCATTACACCCATTATTCCCATTCACTCAGGAATATCCAAGCGCAGCTCTTAGAAGAAACGTGTTTCTAACTCGCTGAAACTAAACATAAATGCAACTTCCGAAGGTGAACGAACACATAAGAGAGCAGGTTGAAAGAGACGATTCTCCTGTGGTTAAGACGCGATCTTACCGCTAATTCTTAGGAGCCTGTATATGGCTTTAAATATCTCTTTCCAGATTCTCCAAAGAAATGGTTATTCAACTGCTACATTCACACAATTATTTAACTCTGTAAGTGTAATATACAGCTTGACAATCATTCTGCTGCATACGTCCGTTTTTTTTTTTTTTTTAGAGCCAGATATTTCTCATTACACTGTATATTCCCATTCACTCAAGAATATCGACACGCAGCTTTTGGAATAAACGTGTTTCTAACTCGCTGAATCGAAACATAGATGCAACTTCCTAAGCTCAACGAGCACATTAAGGGAGCAGTTTGAAAGAGACGATTCTCCCTTGGTTTAGACGCGATCATACTGCTAAATCTTATGAGCCTGTATATGGCTTTAACTATCTCTTTCCAGATTCTCCAAAGAAAGGGTTATTCAACTGCTTCATTCACACAATTGTTTTACGAATAGCTCCGTTTTTGTTTCAGAGCCAGATATTTCTCATTACACTGTATATTCCCATTTACTCAAGAATATCGACACGCAGATTTTAGAAGAAACGTGTTTCTAACTCGCTGAATCTAAACATACATGCAACTTCCGAAGGTGAACGAACACACAGCGGAGCAGTTTGAAAGAGAGGTTTCTCCTGTGATTTAGATGTGATCTTGTAGCTAATTCTTAGCAGCCTGTATATGGCTGGAAATATCTCTTTCCAGATTCTCCAAGGAAAGCGTTAGTGAACTGCTATATTCACAGAATTGTTTAACTTTGTAAGTTTAATTTACACCTTGACAATCATTCTGCTACATAGCTCCGTTTTTATTTTAGTGCCCTATATTTCTCATTAAATCCTATACTCCCATTCACTCAGGAAGATCCAAACGCAGCTTTTTGGAGAAAAGTGTTTCTAACTCGCTGAATCTAAACACAGATGCAGTTTCCAAGGTGAAAGAACACACAGCAGAGCAGTTTGAAAGAGACATTTCTAATATGATTTAGACGCGATCATGTAACTAATTCTTACGAGTCAGTATATTGCTGCAAATATCTCTTCCCAGATTCTCCAAAGAAAGGGTTATTCCACTGCTACATTCACACAATTGTTTAACTCTGTGTAAGTTTAATATACACCTTGACAATCATTCTGATACATAGGTACGTTTTTGTTTTAGAGCCAGATATTTCTCATTGCATCATTTACTCCCATTCACTCAGGAATATCGAAACGCCGGTTTTTGGAGAAACGTGTTTCTAACTCGCAGAGTCTAAACACAGATGAATCTTCCTAAGGTGAACGAACACACAGTGGAGCAGTTTGAAAGAGACGCTTCTCGTATGATTTAGATGCGATCTTAAAGCTAATTCTTAAGAGTCTGTATATGGCTGGAAATATGTCTTTCCAGATTCTCCAAAGAAACGGTTAGTTAACTGCTACATTCACACAATTGTTTAACTCTGTAAGTTTAATATACACCTTGACAATCATTCTGCTACATAGCTCCGTTTTTGTTTTAGAGCTAGATATTTCTCATTTCACTGTATACTCACAGTCACTCAAGAATATCGACACGTAGCTTTTAGAAGAAACGTGTTTCTAACTCGCTGAATGGAAACATAGATGCAACTTCCTATGGTCAACAAACACAGAGCAGAGCAGTTTGAAAGAGATGTTTCTCCTGTGGTTTACACACGATCTTAAAGCTAATTCTTATGAGCCTGTATATGGCTGGAAATATCTCTTTCCAGATTCTCCAAGGAAAGGGTTTCTGAACTGCTACATTCTCACATCTGTCTAACTCTGTAAGTTGAATACACACCTTGAGAATCATTCTTCTACATAGCTCCGTTTTTGTTTTACAGCCAGATATTTCTCATTACACCCTATACTCCCAGTCACTCAGGAATATCCAAACGCAGATTTTAGAAGAAACGTGTTTCTAACTCGCTGAATCTAAACATAGATGCAACTTCCTAAGGTGAACGAACACAGAGCAGAGCAGTTTGAAAGAGACGTTTCTCCTGTGGCTTAGACTCGATCTTATAGCTAACTCATGTGAGCCTATATATAGCTGGAAATATCTCTTTCCAGATCCTCCAAGGAAAGGGTTTCTGAACTGCTACATTCACAGATCTGTCTAATTCTGTAAGTTGAATACACACCTTGACAGTCATTCTTCTACATAGCTCCGTTTTTGTTTTAGAGCCAGATGTTTCTCATTAAACCCTATACTCCCAATAACCCAGGAATATCCAAACGCAGCTTTTAGAAGAAACCTGTTCCTAAATCGCTGAAGCAAACATAGACGCAACTACCTAATGTGAACCAAATACAGCAGAGCAGTTTGAAACAGACGTTTCTCCTGTGGTTTAGATGCGATCTTACCGCTAAATCTTATGACCCTGTATATGGCTGGAATTATCTCTTTTCAGATTCTCCAAAGAAAGTGTTTCTGAACTGCTACATTCACAAATCTGTTTAACTCTATATGTTGAACATAAACCTTGACAATCATTCTGCTACATAGCTCCGTTTTTGATTTAGAGCCAGATATTTCTCATTAAACCTTGTACTCCCTTTCACTCTGGAATATTCAAACGCAGCTTTTTGGAGAAACGTGTTTCTAACTCGCAGAATCTAAACATAGATGCAACATCCTAAGTTGAACGAACACACAGTGGAGCAGTTTGAAAGAGACGTTTCTCGTATGATTTAGATGCGATCTTAAAGCTAATTCTAAAGAGTCTGTATATGGCTGGAAATATCTCTTTCCAGATTCTCCAAAGAAAGTTTTAGGGAACTGCTACATTCACACAATTGTTTAACTTTGTAAATTTAATATACCCCTTGACAATCATTCTGCTACATAGCTCCGTTTTTATTTTAGTGCCCGGTATTTCTCATTAAATCCTATACTCCCATTCACTCAGGAAGATCCAAACGCCGCTTTTTGGAGAAAAGTGTTTCTAACTCGCTGAATCTAAACACAGATGCAGTTTCCAAGGTGAACGAACACACAGTGGAGTAGTTTTAAAGAGTCGTTTCTCGTATGCTTTACATGCGATATTAAAGCTAATTCTTTAGAGTCTGTACATGGCTGGAAATATCTCTTTCCAGATTCTCCAAAGAAAGGGTTATTCAATTCCTATATTCACACAATTGTTTAACTCTGTAAGTTTAATATACACCTTGACAATCATTCAGATACATAGGTCCGTTTTTGTTTTAGAGCCAGATATTTCTCATTACATGCTTTACTCCCATTCACTCAGGAATATCGAAACGCCGGTTTTTGGAGAAACGTGTTTCTAACTAGCAGAATCTAAACATAGATGAAACTTCCTAAGGTGAACGAAAACACAGTGGAGCAGTTTTAAAGAGACGTTTCTCATATGATTTAGATGCGATCTTAAATCTAATTCTTAAGAGTCTGTAGATGGCTGGAAATATCTCTTTCCAGATTCTCCAAAGAAACGGTTAGTGAACTGCTACATTCACACAATTGTTTAACTCTGTAAGTTTAATATACACCTTGACAATCATTCTGCTACATAGCTCCGTTTTTGTTTTAGAGCAAGATATTCCTCATTTCACTGTATACTCCCAGTCACTCAAGAATATCGACACTCAGCTTTTAGAAGAAACGTGTTTCTAACTCGCTGAATGGAAACATAGATGCAACTTCCTAAGGTCAACGAACACAGAGCAGAGCAGTTTGAAAGAGATGTTTCTCCTGTGGTTTAGACGCGATCTTAAAGCTAATTCTTATGAGCCTGTATATGGCTGGAAATATCTCTTTCCAGATTCTCCAAGGAAAGGGTTTCTGAAATGCTACATTCACACATCTGTCTAACTCTGTAAGTTGAATACACACCTTGACAATCATTCTTCTACATAGCTCCGTTTTTGTTTGACAGCAGATATTTCTCATTACACCCTATACTCCCAGTCACTCAGGAATATCCTAACGCAGATTTTAGAAGAAACGTGTTTCTAACTCGCTGAATCTAAACATAGATGCAACTTCCTAAGGTGAAAGAACACAGAGCAGAGCAGTTTGAAAGAGACGTTTCTCCTGTGGCTTAGACTCGATCTTATAGCTAACTCATGTGAGCCTGTATATAGCTGGAAATACTATTTCCAGATTCTCCAAGGAAAGGGTTTCAGAACTGCTACATTCACACATCTGTCTACCTCTGTATGTTGAATACACACCTTGACAATCATTCTTCTACATAGCTCCGTTTTTGTTTCAGAGCCAGATATTTCTCATTAAACCCTATACTCCCAATAACCAAGGAATATCCAAACGCAGCTTTTAGAGGAAACCTGTTTCTAAATCGCTGAACCAAACACAGTCGCAACTTCCTAATGTGAACCAAACACAGCAGAGCAGTTTGAAACAGACGTTTCTCCTGTGGTTTAGACGCGATCTTACCGCTAAATCTTATGACCCTGTATATGGCTGGAATTATCTCTTTTCAGATTCTCCAAAGAAAGTGTTTCTAAACTGCTACATTCACACATCTGTTTAACTCTATAAGTTGAACATACACCTTGACAATCATTCTGCTACATAACTCCGTTTTTGTTTTAGAGCCAGATATTTCTCATTAAACCCTATACTCCCTTTCACTCTGGAATATCAAAACGCAGCTTTTTGGAGAAACGTGTTTCTAACTCGCAGAATCTAAACATAGATGCAACTTCCTAAGGTGAACGAACACA
The DNA here is from genome assembly GCF_009761245.1 of Sapajus apella. NCBI lineage: Eukaryota > Metazoa > Chordata > Mammalia > Primates > Cebidae > Sapajus > Sapajus apella. Next base: position 9,877 of record NW_022438744.1, read on the forward strand.
CAGTGGAGCAGTTTGAAAGAGACGTTTTTCGTATGATTTAGATGCGATGTTAAAGCTAATTCTAAAGAGTCTGTATATGGCTGGAAATATCTCTTTCCAGATTCTCCCAAGAAAGTTTTAGCGAACTGCAACATTCACACAATTGTTTAACTTTGTAAGTTTAATATACCCCTTGACAACCATTTTGCTACATAGCTCGGTTTTTATTTTAGTGCCCGATATTTCTCATTAAACCCTATACTCCCATTCACTCAGGAAGATCCAAACGCCGCTTTTTGGAGAAAAGTGTTTCTAACTCGCTGAATCTAAACACAGATGCAGCTTCCAAGGTGAACGAATACACAGTGGAGTAGGTTTAAAGAGTCGTTTCTCGTATGTTTACATGCTATATTAAAGCTAATTCTTTAGAGTCTGTATATGGCTGGAAATATCTCTTTCCAGATTCTCCAAAGAAAGGGTTATTCAACTGCTATATTCACAAAATTGTTTAACTCTGTAAGTTCAATATACACCTTGACAATCATTCTGATTCGTAGGTCCGTTTTTGTTTTAGAGCCAGATATTTCTCATTACATCCTTTACTCCCATTCACTCAGGAATATCGAAACGCCGTTTTTTGGAGAAACGTGTTTCTAACTCGCAGAATCTAAACATAGATGAAACTTCCTAAGGTGAACGAACACAGAGTAGCAGTTTGAAAGAGACGTTTCTTGTATGATTTAGATGCGATCCTAAAGCTAATTCTTAAGAGTCTGTATATGGCTGGAAATATCTCTTTCCAGATTCTCCAAAGAAAGGGTTAGTCAACTGCTACATTCACAGAATTGTTTAACTCTGTAAGTTTAATATACACCTTGTCAATCATTCTGCTACATAGCTCCGTTTTTGTTTTAGAACCAGATATTTCTCATTAAACCCTATACTCCCATTCACTCAGGAAGATCCAAACGCCGCTTTTTGGAGAAACGTGTTTCTATCTCGCTGAATCTAAACACAGATGCAACTTCCGAAGGTGAACGAACACACAGCCGAGCAGTTTGAAACAGACGTTTCTAATGTGATTTAGACGCGATCTTATAGCTAATTCTCAAGAGTCTGTATATTGCTGGAAATATCTCTTTCCAGATTATCCAAAGAAAGCGTTATTCAACTGATACATTCACACAATTGTTTAACTCAGTAAGTGTAATATACCCCTTGACAATCATTCTTCTACATAGCTCCGTTGTTGTTTTAGAGCCTGATATATATCATTACACTGTATACTCCCATTCACTCAAGAATGTCGACACGCAGCTTTTAGAATAAACGTGTTTATAACTAGCTGAATCTATCCACAGATGCAACTTCCTGACTTGAACGAACACAGAGCAGAGCAGGCTGAAAGAGACGTTTCTCCTGTGGTTTAGACGTGATCTTACAGCTAATTCTTATGAGCCTGTATATGGCTGGAAATATCTCTTTCCAGATTGTCCAAGGAAAGGGTTTCTGAACTGCTACATTCACACATCTGTCTACCTCTGTAAGTTGAATACACAAGTTGACAATCATTCTTCTACATATCTCCGTTTTTGTTTTAGAACCTGATATTTCTCATTACATCCTATAATCCCAATAACCCAGGAATATAAAAACGCGGCTTCTAGAAGAAACCTGTTCCTAACTCGCTGAATCTAAACATAGATGCAACTTCCTAATGTGAACCAAACACAGCAGAGCAGTTTGAAAGAGACGTTTCTCCAGTGGTTTAGAAGCAATCTTACCGCTAAATCTTAAGAGCCTGTATATGGCTGGAATTATCTCTTTCCAGATTCTCCAAAGAAAGGGTTATTCAACTGCTACATTCACACAGTTGTTTAACTCTGTAAGTTTAATATACACCTTGCCAATCATTCTGCTACATAGCTCCGTTTTTTTTTTTTAGAGCTTGATATTTCTCATTTCACTGTATACTACCAGTCACTCAAGAATATCGACACGCAATTTTAGAAGAAACGTGTTTCTAACTCGCTGAATGGAAACATAGATGCAACTTTCTATGGTCAATGAACACAGAGCAGAGCAGTTTGAAAGAGTTGTTTCTCCTGTGGTTTAGACACGATCTTAAAGCTAATTCTTACTAGCCTGTATATGGCTGGAAATATCTCTTTCCAGATTCTCCAAGGAAAGGGTTTCTGAACTGCTACATTCTCACATCTGTCTAACTCTGTAAGTTGAATACACACCTTGACAATCATTCTTCTACATAGCTCCGTATTTGTTTTAGAGCCAGATATTTCTCATTACACCCAATACTCCCAATAACCCAGGAATATCCAAACGCAGCTTTGAGAAGAAACCTGTTTCTAACTCGCTGAATCTAAACATAGATGCAACTTCCTAAGGTCAACGAATACAGCAGAGCAGTATGAAAGAGACGTTTCTCCAATGGTTTAGACGCGATCTTACCGCTAGCTCTTATGAGACTGTTTATACCTGGAAATATCTCTTTCCAGATTCTCCAAAGAAAGTGTTTCGGAACCGCTACATTCACACATCTGTTCACCTCTGTAAGTTGAACATACACCTTGACAATCATTCTGCTACATAGCTCCGTTTTGGTTTTAGAGCCAGATTTTTCTCATTAAAC
>NW_022438745.1:0-263 GCF_009761245.1 Sapajus apella
GTTTATGCCTGTAATCTCAGCACTTTGGGAGGCTGAGGCAGGAGGATTGCTTGAGCCCAGGAGCCTGGGTAACATGGTAAGACCCTGTCTCTAACAAAAATACATTAGCCGGATGTGGTGCCGCACACCTGTGGTCCCAGCTACTTGGGAGGCTGTGGTGGAAGGATTGCTTAAGCCCAGGAGTTCAAGGCTGCAGTGAGCTATGATCCCACCACTGCACTCCAGCCTGGGTGACAAAGTGAGACCTCATCTCGAAAAAAAAA
>NW_022438745.1:363-12495 GCF_009761245.1 Sapajus apella
TATTAGCCAGCTGTTGTGGTGCACATAGGTAATCTCAGCCACTCAGGAGGCCGAGGCAGGAGAATCGCTGGAACCTGGAGGTGGAGGTTGCAGTGAGCCACGATGGTGCCACAGCACTCCAGCCTGGGAGACAGAGCTTTGACTCAAAAAAAAAAAAAAAAAAATGAAATGAAATTAACAAATCAAAAATGTTTTTAAAAAGGAAGAGGAAGAGAAAAAGCCTGCCAATATATATTGTCACACTAATATTATATCAAGCTCTGGCTTCTTTCTGGGGACTGGTCTAAGCTTTTTAACCCTATTTTCGCCTTGAAGCTGCAAAACAGACCCCCATTCATGCTAAGTACCATGTTCACGTGGGTGTTACAAATGAGGAAACTGAGGCTGATAACAGGCCACACAAGTTGGCAAGTGGCAGAGCCAGAACCCCCTCGCCCCCTTGGGTGTTTTTGTGTCATCCGGAGCCTGCTCTTCAGGGTGGCGCGTGCACTGTCCCAGCCGTGGACAGTGAGGAATGAAACTCACTGGGTCTCCAGAGGTGGAGGTGGCAGTAGGCCAGGGAGGCTCGTGGGGGAAGCAGTCACTGGATTACGGTTGAGTTCAGGCCCGTGGGCAGAGAGGTTGAGAAGAAAGACCATGTGATTTTAGAGATTTGCCACGCATACAGGTGGGGGTGGTCCTGCCTCGATGATTCTAAGTCAGGCTGGCTTTGTCGTGTTTTCTCCCAAACTCCCCTGAGTCCTTCTTGTAAGCAGGAGTCAGTCTTTCGTGGTAATGTTCCCAGGGCACCTGTGTGCTGGCCACTGCTTTCAGAGTGCTGTACGGGGGGCCGGGCGTGGTGGCTCACGCCTGTAATCCAAGCACTTTGGAGGCCAAGGTGGGCGGATCACCTGAGGTCGGGAGTTCAAGACCAGCCTGACCAACATGGTGAAACCCCGTCTTAAAAAAAAAAAAAAAAAAAAAGAGGCCGCGCGCAGTGGCTCACGCCTATAATCCCAGCACTTTCGGAGGCTGAGACAGGTGGATCACAAGGTCAAGAGATCGAGACCATCCTGGTCAACATGGTGAAACCCTGTCTCTACTAAAAATACAAAAAATTAGCTGGGCATGGTGGCGCATGCCTATAATCCCAGCTACTTGGGAGGGTAAGGCAGGAGAATTGCCTGAACCCAGGAGGCGGAGGTTGTGGTGAGCCGAGATCGCGCCATTGCACTCCAGCCTGGGTAACAAGAGCGAAACTCCGTCTCAAAAAAAAAAAAAAAAAAAAAAGTGCTGTATGGGCCTGGCATGGTGGCTCATGCCTGTAATCCCAGCACTCTGGAGGCTGAGGCAGGCAGATCCATTGAGATGAGGAGTTTGAGACCAGCCTGGCCAACAGCCTGAAACCCTGTCTCTACTAAAATTACAAAAATAAGCCAGGTGCAGTGGCTCACGCCTGTAGTCCCGGCACTTTGGGAGGCTGAGGCAGGCAGATTGTTTTAGGTCAGGGGTTCGAGACCAGCCTGGTCAATGTGGTGAAACCCCGTCTCTACTAAAAATAAAAATTTAAAAAAAAAAAAAAAGGCTGGGTGTAGCAGTGCACACCTATAGTCCCAGCTACTCGGGAGGCTGAGGCAGGAAAATCGCTTGAACCCGGGAGGTGGAGGCTGCAGTGAGCCGAGATGGCGCCCCTGCACTCCAGCCTGGGCAACAGAGACAAGCCTCCGTCTCAAAAACGTGAATAAATAAAAGAAAATAAACTTACAAAAAGTAGCCAGGCATGGTGGTGCTTGTCTGTAATCCAAGCTACTCAGGAGGCTGAGGCAGGAGAATTGCTTGAACCCTGGAGGTGGGGGTTGCAGTGAGCTGAGATTGCACCATTGTACTCCAGCCTGAGTGACAGAGCAAGACCCAGACCCCAGAAAAAAAAAAAAAGACTCCTGTAGGAATGAACTCATTCACCCTCACAACTACCCTAGCTGGCAGAGCTGAGCACTGTGTCCATTTCATAGATGGGGAGACGGAGGCTTTTTTTTTTTTTTTTTTTTGAGATGGAGTTTTGCTCTTGTTGTCTAGGCTGGAATGCAATGGCACGATCTCGGGTCACTGCAATCTCTGCCTCCCAGATTCAAGCAATTCTCCTGCCTCAGCCTCCCTAGCTGGGATTACGGGTATGCACCACCACGCCTGGCTAATTTAGTATTTTTAGTAGAGACGGGTTTCTCCATGTTGGTCAGGCTGGTCTCAAACTCCTGACCTTGTGATCTGCCCGCCTCAGTCTCCCAAAGTGCTGGGATTACAGGCATGAGCCACCACGCCCAGCCGAGACCGAGGTGCCCATGACCTGCCCAGGGTCACAGCCTGGACGTGCCAGAGCTGAGGCTGGAATCCCGAGGGCATGTTTCTACCTGTTGCTGTCTCTTGCCCTGGAGGTGACTCATTTCACATGGGTGTGGGGTCGACATGGCAGGCCTTAACCCTCAGATGAAAGGAGTCAAACTTCTCTCATTGCTAGTTGTTGCCCTGTGGGAATGTGGGCCCAGTGTGCCCAGACTGTTGATTTTCCGAGGGAATCCGGAATGCCAGAGTTTTACACAAAGTCTCTTTGTTCAATGTTGGCAGTGATTTCAAGGTAATTTCAGTGTCACATTGCTTTGCCAGTGGGGTTGTCCAGGAGTCTCTGAATCTAAAATATATATGTATTTTACTGAGGCTGGGGCTGGTGGCTCATGCCTGTAATCCCAGCACTTTGGGAGGCTGAGGCGGGTGGATTACTTGAGGTCAGGGGTTCGAGACCAGCCTGGCCATCATGGTGAAACCCTGTCTCTACTAAAAATACAAAAATTAGCCAAGCATGGTAGCAGGCTCCTATAATCCCAGCTACTCAGGAGGCTGAGGCATGAGAATTACTTGAACCCAGGATGCAGAGGCTGTAGTGAGCCAAGATCGTACTACTGCACTCCAGCCTGGGTGACAGAGTGGGACTCCATCTTAAAAATAAGCATAAAAATATATATGTATATATTACTGATGTACAGTCTGGGTGCAGTGAATCCCAGCGCTTTGGGAGGCCAAGATGGGAGGATCACTTGAGCCCAGGAGTTCCAGACCCATCTCTACAAAATATTAAAGAATTACCTGGGCATGGGCAGGGCGCGGTGGCTCACGCCTGTAATCCTAGCACTTTGGGAGGCCGAGGACGGTGGATCATCTGAGGTCGGGAGTTCGAGACCAGCCTGGCCAAAATGTGGAAACCCCGTCTCTAGTAAAAAATACAAAATTATGCCGGGCGCGGTGGCTCACGCCTGTAATCCCAGCACTTTGGGAGGCCGAGGCGGGTGGATCACGAGGTCAAGAGATCGAGACCATCCTGGTCAACACGGTGAAACCCCGTCTCTACTAAAACTACAAAAAATTAGCTGGGCATGATGGCGTGTGCCTGTAATCCCAGCTACTCAGGAGGCTGAGGCAGGAGAATTGCCTGAACCCAGGAGGCGGAGGTTGCGGTGAGCTGAGATCGCGCCATTGCACTCCAGCCTGGGTAACAAAAGCGGAACTCCATCTCAACAAAAAAAAAAAAAAAAAAAAAAAAATACAAAATTAGCTGGGCATGGAGGCGCATGCCTGTAATCCCAGCTACTCAGGAGGCTGAGACAGGAGAATCGCTTGAACCTAGGAGGCAGAGGTTGCGGTGAGCCGAGATCGAGCCGTTGCGCTCCATCCTGGGCAACCAGCGCAAAACTCCATCTCAAAAATAAATATAAAATAAAAATAATTAGCTGGGCATGGTGGTGTGTGCTTGTAGTCCCAGCTACTCAGGAGGCTGAGTGGGAGGATCACTTGATCCCAGGAGGCTGAGGCTGCAGTGAACTATGATTGTACCACTGCCCTCTTGGGAGGCTGAGGCAGGAGAATCACTTGAACCCAGGAGGCAGAGGTTGCATCAAGCCAAGATCACGCTACTCCACTCTGGGCAACAGAGTGAGACCTTGTCTTGAGAGAAAAAAAAAAAATCTGGAAATGTTAAAAGGAGCCAAAAGGCCGGGTGCGGTGGCTCACGCCTGTAATCCTAGCACTTTGGGAGGCTGAGGTGGGTGGATCACCTGAGGTCAGGAGTTGAAGACCAGCCTGACCACTATGGTGAAACCCCATCTTTAAAAAAAAACAGAAAGAAAAAAGGATCCAAAAGGCTCAGTGGGTTCTAGAAGCAGACAGTCTGGGTTCCAATCCAGCTGTGTCCCTTATGAGCTGTGTGACTCTGCACTACTTAACTTCTCTGTGCCTCTGTTTTCTTCACCAAAAATGGGCCATACCTCAATATTACTGGACTGTAGTGGAGATGTCTAAAACAGTGCTGCTCAACAGAAATATAGCGTGGAGCAGCCATGCACAGTGGCTCACACTTGTAATCCCAGCACTCTGGGAGGCTGAGGCTGGCAGACCACTTGAGGTCAGGAGTTTGAGACCAGCCTGGCCAACGTGGTGAAACCCTGTCTCAACTTATAAAAATTAGCTGAGTACAGTGGCGGATGCCTGTCATCCCAGCTACTCAGAAGGCCGAGGCAAGAGAATTGCTTGAACCTGGGAGGTGGAGGTTGCAGTGAGCCGAGATCATGCCATTGCACTGCAGCCTGGGCAATGGGGTGAGACTCCATCTAAAAAAATAATAATAATAAAATAAAAATTCATCCTGCATTTAATAATAAATTTTATTTAATTCAATATACCCAACATGCTTCCCCATGAAACATTATGAATGTGGCATCTTCCATACGTTTTTGAGACAGGGTCTCACTCTCTTGCCCAGGCTGCAGTGCAGTGGCACGGTCTCTGCTCACTGCAGCCTCGATCTCCTGGGCTCAGGTGATCCTCTGACCTCGGCCTCTCAAGTAGTTGGGACCACAGACAAGCACCACCACGCCTGGCTAATTATTATTATTATTTTTTTTGAGACGGAGTTTCGCTCTTGTTACCCAGGCTGGAGTGCAATGGCGCGATCTCGGCTCACCGCAACCTCCGCCTCCTGGGTTCAGGCAATTCTCCTGCCTCAGCCTCCTGAGTAGCTGGGACTACAGGCACACGCCGCCATGCCCAGCTGATTTTTTGTAGTTTTAGTAGAGACGGGGTTTCACCGTGTTGACCAGGATGGTCTCGATCTCTTGACCTCGTGATCCACCCGCCTCGGCCTCCCAAAGTGCTGGGATTACAGGCTTGAGCGGCTAATTATTTTTATTTATTTTTATTTTTTTATAATATTCACCTGGGTACAGGTGGGTTAAGGCTGAAAAGGGCATTAGCCAATTATTTTTATTTTTATTTTATTTATTTAGAGACAGAGCTTCACTCTTGTCGCCCAGGCTGGAGTGCAATGGCCTGATCTTGGCTCACCGCAACCTCCGCCTCCCAGGTTCAAGCCATTCTCCTGCCTCAGCCTCCCCAGTAGCTGGGATGATAGGCATGCGCCACCACACCCAGCTAATTTTTTATATTTTTAGTAGAGACGGGGTTTCTCCATGTTGATCAGGCTGGTCTCGAAGTCCTGACCTCAGGTGATCTGCCCACCTCAGCCTCCCAACGTGCCGGAATGACAGGCGTGAGCCACCACACCCAGCTGATTTTATTTATTTATTTTGAGACATTGTTTTGCTCTGTGGCCCAGGCTGGAGTGCAGTGGCATGATCTCAGCTCACTGCAACCTCTGCCTCCTGGGTTCAAGTGATTCTCTTGCCTCAGCCTCCCGAGTAGCTGAGATTACAGGAGTCCACCACCACGCCTGGCCAATTTTCTGTATTTTTAGTAGAAACGGGGTTTCACCGTGTTGGCCAAACTGGTCTTAAACTCCTGACCTCAGGTGATCCACCTACCGAGGCCTCCCAAAGTGCTGGGATTACAGGTGTGAGCCACACCGGGCCTTTTTCTTTTTTTTTTTCTTTTTTAGACGGAGTCTCACTCTAACCCAGGCTGGAGTGCAATGGTACCATCATACCTCACTGCAGCCTCAACCTCCTGGGCTCAAGCGATGTTCTCATCTCAGCCTCCAGAGTGGCTAGGACAGCAGACACTTGCCACCACGCCCAGCTAATTTTTAAATTTTTAGTAGGGACGGAGTCTGGCAATGTTGACCAGGCTGGTCTCAAAGTCCTGGGCTTAAGCGATCCTCCCACCTCAGCCTCCCAAAGTGCTGAGATCACAGGCGTGAGCCACCACGCTGGCCTCATGGCATTTTGCAGAGGAGAACATGGAAGTTGGAGGTGGCCTGTTCCCGAAGCTCACCTTGCTAGGTCTTGGTGGCAGGCGGGGGAAAGCAGACAGGGGCGTGTGGGCCACCTTCCCGTCCTGACCTTTCTTGGGGGTAACTGTGTTTGCCTGTCCTGTTTCCTGCAGATCTGCTCGGGGAGCTCCGGTGGAATCTGGAACAGTGAATGGGTAGAGGGCGCCGGGCGTGCAGAAGGCGGGCAGTGTGGAACATGCCTTCACCGTCCCCAGCTTCTGCCGCCCGAGGCCAAACCCACCTGTGCCCATGGCCTGCACGGGCCCATCACTTCCCAGCGCCTTCGACATCCTGGGCACAGCGGGCGAGGAAAAGCTCTTGTATCTAAAGCACAAACTGAAGACTCTGCGCCCAGGCTGCCAGGGGCGGGACCTCCTGCACGCCATGGTGCTGCTGAAGCTGGGCCAGGAGACCGAGGCCAGGATCTCTCTAGAGGCACTGAAGGCCGATGCCGTGGCTCAGCTAGTGGCCCGCCAGTGGGCTGGCGTGGACAGCACTGAGGACCCGGAGGAGCCCCTGGACATATCCTGGACTGTGGCCCGCCTGTACCACCTTCTGGCTGAGGAGAAGCTGTGCCCGGCTTCGCTGCGGGACGAGGCCTACCGGGAAGCCCTCCGTACCCTCAGCGCCAGGGACGACCACCGGCTGGGGGAGCTCCAGGATGAGGCCCGGGACCGGTGTGGGTGGGACGTGGCTGGGGATCCAGGGAGCATCCGGACGCTCCAGTCCAATCCGGGCTGCGTCCCACCGTCCTCGGCTTCGCCCTCTGGGACCCGGAGCCTCCCTCGCCCCATCGATGGCGTTTCAGGCTGGAGCCAAGGGCGTTCCCTGAGGTCAACTGGCAGCCCCGCCTCCCTGACCAGCAACTTGGAAATCAGCCAGTCGCCCACGATGCCCTTCAGCCTGCGCCGCAGCCTCCACGGTCCCAGCAAGCTCTGTGATAACCCCCAGGCCAGCCTGGTACCCGAGCCTGTCCCTGGTGGCTGCCAGGAGCCTGAGGAGATGAGCTGGCCCCCCTCGGGGGAGATCGCCAGCTCCCCAGAGCTGCCAAGCAGCCCACCCCCTGGGTTTTCTGAAGCGGCCCCAGATGCAACCTCGACTGGCCTCCCTGATGCCCCCGAAGCTCCAGAAACCAGCACCCAGTTCCCGGTGGAGTGCACCGAAGGGTCTGCAGGCCCCCAGTCTCTCCCCTCGCCCATTTTGGAGCCCCACAAAAACCCCTGCCCTGTCAAAGACCAAACACCACCCCAACTTTCTGTAGAAGACACCACCTCTCCAAATACCAAGCCAAGCCCATCTACTCCCACCACCCCAAAAACATCCCTTCCTCCTCCTCCTCCTCCATCAGCCCCCTGTTCGGCTCACCTGGCCCCCTCCTCCCTGTTCCCTTCCTCCCTGGAATCGCCATCGGAGCAGAAATTCTATAACTTTGTGATCCTCCACGCCAGGGCAGACGAGCACATCGCCCTGCGGGTCCGGGAGAAGCTGGAGGCCCTGGGCGTGCCTGACGGGGCCACCTTCTGTGAGGACTTCCAGGTGCCCGGGCGCGGGGAGCTGCGCTGCCTGCAGGATGCGATTGACCACTCTGCCTTCATCATCCTGCTTCTCACCTCCAACTTCGACTGCCACCTGAGCCTGCACCAGGTGAACCAGGCCCTGGTGAGCAACCTCATGCGACAGGGGCCATCAGACTGCGTCATCCCCTTCCTGCCCCTGGAGAGCTCCCTGGCCCAGCTCAGCTCCGACACAGCCAGCCTGCTGTCCGGGTTGGTGCGGCTGGACGAACGCTCTCGGATCTTCAACAAGAAGGTGGCTAACACCTTCACGTCCCACAAGCTTCAGGCCCGCAAGGCCATGTGGAGGAAGGAACAGGACACCCGAGCCCTGCGGGAACAGAGCCAACACCTGGACAGTGAGCGGGTGCAGGTGGCCGCCATGAACGCTGCATACTCGGCCTACCTCCAGAGCTATTTGTCCTGGCATGCACAGATGGAGCAGCTCCAGGCTGCTTTTGGGAGCCACATGTCATTTGGGACTGGGGCACCCTTTGGGGTTCAAATGCCCTTTGGGGGCCAGGTGCCTCTGAGAGCCCCGCCACCCTTTCCCACTGGGCTGGGGTGCCCGCAGCCTCCGCCCCTGCACGGGTGGCAGGCTGGTACTCCCCCACCGCCCTTCCCACAGCCCCCAGCCTTCCCTGCAGCCTCACCTGCACCCCCTCAGAGCCCAGGACTGCAACCCCTCATTATCCACCATGCACAGATGGTACAGCTGGGGCTGAACAACCACATGTGGAACCAAAGAGGGTCCCAGGCACCCGAGGACAATACGCAGGAGGCAGAATGACTGCTGTCCTGACCACCTGGGGAATACACCTGGACCCAGGCATCAGCTTTGGGCAGGACCTCATAGACCACCCCGGTCTGTCCTCTCCCCTGGGGACAGTGGAAGATGAAGTTATCTGCCACTTTCAGGACATTGCCCGGGAGCCCTTCATTTAGGACAAAACGGACGCTCTGGCCGTTAGGGTGGCCAGAACTGGACATAGTGTTTACAATTCCAATCTATTTCTGGGTGAGGGTTCTTGGTGGTGGAGATATTGCTACTATCTTTTAATTATAATAAATATTTATTTAACGCTTCTGCAGCGCCATTGTCTTCTGGGACACCTTCTGCCCGGCTATTTGTTATAAGACACGTGGCTCCCGCGCCTACAAAAGGGAACCGGAAGCAGGAAGTGCACGCCTCTTGGAGGGCATAAGCCGGAAGTTGTCCACATCTGCCCTCATCCCACTGGCCAGAATATAACCACATTGGCCTACTCCTGCCGCAAGGGACGCTGGGAAATGTAGTCCTTTCTGAGCAGCCATGTGCGTTGCCGGGTCTTGGTTCTAATATCCGGAAAAGTGGAAGGAGAAGTTATTGTTGGGGGTCGGGGGCGGTGCAGCCTGGGCAACATGGTGAGACCTCGGCTGTACAAATATACAACAATTAGCCGGGCCTGATGGTGCACACCTGTAGTCCCAGCTACTCAGGAGGCCCAGGTGGGAGGATTGCTTGAGCCCAGGAAGTGAAGGCTGCAGTGAGCTATGAATGAATGAATGAATGAATGAATTGGAATGAATGTCATTGAATGAATGCCACTGGGAGACATTTAGCAGCTTTCACTGCAGCGCTTCCTTTTTCTCTGGGGCCTGCCTTGATGCCCCCACCAAGGTTGGACTGTGATGCCACTGTGTGACCTTGGGCAAGTGCCTCAGCTCTCCGAGCCTCTGCTTTTTCATCTGAGCAATGGGTCTGTGGAGGCTGTTGTGTCGAGGCCTCAGCGGATCGTATGCAGAACCACATAAACACCAAGTACACCAAGCCTGGGTAGCAGGTGCAGTGCTCATTAAGTGTGGGGACCCACGTGGAAGGGATTGATCTTTTTCAGGGTGACAGAACTTGTAAGAATCAGAATGGAGCCAACGTTTGTTGGACACTTAACATTTATTGATTCTGGAGTGTCTAAATATATAAACAAGAGGTGCAGTGGTGGCTCACACCTATAATCCCAGAACTTTGGGAGGCTGAAGTGGGAGTGTTGCTTGCGGCCAGGAGTTCAAGACCAGCTTGTGAACCATAACGAAACCCCACCTCTTTTTTTTTTTTTTTTTCTGAGATGGAGTCTCACTCTCTCACCCAAGCTGGAAAGCTGTGGCAAGATCTTGGCTCAATGCAACCTCCACCTCCTGGGTTCAAGCAATTCTTCTGCCTCAGCCTCCCGAGTAGCTGGGATTACAGGGACTTGCTACTACACCTGGCTAATTTTTGTATTTTTAGTAGAGGTGGGGTTTCGCCATGTTGGCCAGGCTGGTCTTGAACTCCTGACCTCAGGTGATCCACCTGCCTCAGCCTCCCAAAGTGCTGGGATTACAGGCATGAACTACCACACCCAGCTGCATCTCATTTACTTATTTATTTATTTATGAACTGAATAAGACATCCAACTGTTTTTTTAAAAAAAATAAATTGGCCAGGCGTGGTGGCTCCCATCTGTTATCCCAGCACTTCGGGAGGCCGAGGCGGGCAGATCAGTTGAGGTCAGGAGTTCAAGACCAGCCTGGCCAACATGATGAAACCCTGTCCCTACTTAAAATAGAAAAATTAGCTGGGCGTGGTGGTGTTCGCCTGTAGTCCCAGCTATTCCAGAGGCTGAGGCAAGACAATTGCTTGAACCTGAGGTGGAGATTGCAGTGAACTGAGATTGCGCCACTGCACTCCAGCCTGGGTGACAGAGCACAACTCTGTATCTTTTTTTTTTTTTTTTTTTTTTGATTCTGTATCAAAATAAAAATTGGCTGGACGTGGTGGCTGACACCTGAAATCCCAGCACTTTCTCCTACCCATCAAGTTGGGTGGATCACCTGAGGTCAGGGGTTCGAGACCAGCCTGGCCAACATGGTGAAACCTAGTTTCTACTAAAATGCAAAAATTTGCTGGGCATGGTGGCGCGCACCTGTAATCCCAGCTACTTGGGAGGCTGAGGCAGGAGAATCACTTGAACCTGCGAGGCAGAGGTTGCAGTCAGCCAAGATCATGCCACTGCACTCCAGCCTGGGTGACAAGAGTGAAACTTTATCTCAAAAAAAAATAAAAGCCGGGCGCAGTGGCTCACGCCTGTAATCCCAGCACTTTGGGAGGCCGAGGCAGGTGGATCACGAGGTCAAGAGATCGAGACCATCCTGGTCAACATGGTGAAACCCCGTCTCTACTAAAAATACAAAAAATCAGCTGGGCGTGTGCCTGTAATCCAGCTACTCAGGAGGCTGAGGCAGGAGAATTGCCTGAACCCAGGAGGCAGAGGTTGCGGTGAGCCGAGATCGCGCCATTGCACTCCAGCCTGGGTAACAAGAGCGAAACTCCGTCTCAAAAAAAAAAAAAAAAATAATAATAATAATAATAATAACAATAAAATAATAAAATAAAAGTAAAAAGAACGAGGGAGGCACGGCGGCTCAGGCCCATCGTCCTGGCGCATGCGGAGGTGAGACCAGACGTTTAGGCCAGTCTGGGCAACATAGGAAACGCTCATCTATATCACAAAAATAAATAAATAAGTAAACAAACATGCTCTTTTTTTTTTTTTGAGATGAAGTCTCAATCTGCCACTTAGGCCGGAGTGCAATGGGGTGATCTCGGCTCACTGCAACCTCTGCCTCCCAGGTTCAAGTGATTCTCCTGCCTCAGCCTCCTGAGTAGCTGGGACTACAGACGCGCGCCACTATACCCGGCTTATTTTGGTATTTTCAATAGAGATGAGGTTTCACCATATTGGTCAGGCTGGTCTTGAAATCCTGACCTAGGGATCTGCCCGCCTCGGCCTCCCAAGGTGCTGGGATTACAGGCATGAGCCACCTCACCAAGCCACAAACACACTTTCATCCTCAAAATGACCCCTCAAGGTAGAAGCTTCTATGATGGAACCACCCTACAGAAGGGGAAAACCGAGGCCCAAGAGATGAATTCTGAGACAGGTGTGGTGGCTCACATCTGTAATCCCAGCACTTTGGGAGGCCGAGGTGGGCGGATCACAAGGTCAGAAGATTGAGACCATCCTGGCTAACACGGTGAAACCCCATCTTTACTAAAAATACAAAAATAAGCCGGGCATGGTGGTGTAAGCCTGTAGTCCCAGCTACTCTGGAGGCTGTGGCAGGAGAATGGCTTGAACCCGGGAAGCAGAGGTTGCAGTGAGCCGAGATTGCGGCACTGCACTCCAGCCTGAGTGACAGAGCAAGACTCTATTTAAAAAAAAAAAAAAAAAAAAAAAAAAAAAGTTTTTAAATTTTAAAAATTTCCTTTTTATTTTTTATTTACCTTTCCTGGAGAAATCATTGTATTTT
>NW_022438746.1:0-12489 GCF_009761245.1 Sapajus apella
ACCCCTTCCCCGCCACCCTTTCCCAGCCACCCCTTCCCAGCCACCCCCTCCTCCCTCCCCCTTCCCACCACCCCCTTCCCAACACACCTTCCCAACACCCCTTCCCAACCACCCCTTCCCAGTCACCCCCTTCCCAGCCACCCCTTCCTACCACCCCTTCCCACCACCTCTTCACAGCCACCCCTTTCCAGCCATCCCTTCTCAACCACCCCTTCCCAGCCACCCCTTCCCAGCCACCCTCTCCCCACCACCCCTTCCTGACCACCCTTTCCCAGCCACCTCCTCCCCACCACCCCCTTCCCAGCCACCCCTCCCAGCTACCCCCTCCCCTTCACCTCTTTCCCAGCCATCAGCAAGCTCTGGGAAAGTAGATGGTGACAGGGGACCCACAAAACAGTTTTATTTGCTTGTGTTTGGAGGAGCCCAAGTGGCCTTGTTCCCAAAAGTCCAGAGAGGCTGGAATTGCACTTCCCTTGTTCAGGTCCTCTATGGCCTCAGATGTCTCTGCTACTGCATGAGGAATTCCTAGCTGGCTCTGGGGTAACCCTGATGGCTGCCTGTCTCCTTCACTGCTGGGTTGCTGCACTTAAAACAGCACCTGGGGCAGGCTGTGGTTGTAATTCTACCATTTTGGGAGACCAACGCAGCAGATCGCTTGGGGTCAGGAGTCCAAGACCAACCTGGCCAACATGGTGAAACCCCCATCTCTACTAAAAATACAAGATTAGCCTGGCACGGTGGTGCGTGCCTATTAATCCTAGCCCCAGCCACTGGGGAGGCTGAAGAACCAGAATCACCTGAACCCAGGAGGTGGAGGTTGCAGTGAGCTGAGATCACGCCACTGCACTCCAGCCTGGGCAACAGAGCAAGACTATGTCAAAAACAAACAAACAAACAAACAAACAAACAAACAAACAGGCTGAGCACAGTGGCTCACACCTATAATCCAGCACTTTGGGAGGCAGAGGTGGGCAGATCACTAGACCAGGAGTTCGAGACCAGCCTGGGCAATATGGTGAAGCTTCGTCTCTACTAAAAATACAAAAATTAGCCAGGCTAGTGGTGTGGGCTTGTAATCCCAGCTACTTGGGAGGCTGAGGCAGGAGAATCACTTGAACCTAGGAGGTGAGGTTGCAGTGAGCTGAGATCACGCCATTGCACAACAGCCTGGGTGACAGAGAAAGACTGTCTCAAAAAATATATATATGGGAATTTCTGCAGAAACTGTGGGGTGAGGGGGATGGGAACAATAATATGGAGGTGTCAGCTGGGCACGGTGGCTCAGGCCTGTAATCCCAGCACTTTGGGAGGCCTAGGCGGGTGGATCACAAGGTCAGGAGCTCGAGACCAGCCTGGCCAAGATGTTGAAACCCTGTCTCTACTAAAAACACAAAAATTAGCTGGGCGCAGTGGCAGGCGCCTGTAATCCCAGCTACTCAGGAGGCTGAGGCAGGAGAATCACTTGAACCTGGGAGGTGGCAGTTGCAGTGAGCCGAGATCACACCATTGCACTCCAGCCTGGATGACAGAGTGAGACTCCATCTCAAAATATATATATGGAGGTGCCGATTACTTCCATGGCCATCAATTAAGCCCCTAATATGTAAAAGAAACAGGGCTGGGCATTGGAAGGGATGAAAAAGTGCCAACAGACAAGATGGCTGCCCTCAGGAGTGACAATATAGTCAGAGAGATAGACTTGTGTCACTAAAAACAGCTCACACGTGTAATCCTGGCACTTTGGGAGGCCGAGGCTGGAGGATCACTCTAGCCCAGGAAGTCAAGACGAGCCTAGGCAATGAGTGAGTCTCTGTCTCTAAAAAGGAATGAAAGAAAACAATAGAGTCAGTTCTAAAGAGAAGCACATGACCTCCTAGAAGCAGCAGTTTGTGGTGACTGGATGGGGTCAGAGAAAGTCACTAGCCCTAACCAAGTGAACGGTGGCTCCACACAGAGCCAAGAGCTGCCTGGAAGGGGGCTGTGCAAGGAGCCGAGGTTGAAACCCTCAGTGGGAGCCGGAGCTATACCCTTGCTAAGGAAGAAACATCTTCCTCCTTAATGGAATCAGCTCTTGCCTCTGCAGCGTCTCAGGAGCTGGGTTCACCTCCTCTGCTCATTTCTCACATGCCCCTTGCCTCACTCCTGCCTCCCCAGCCTGGAGGCCTCCCACCTGCTTCCAGGCTGCAGCCATTGGGTGCCCTTTGTCTCTGGGCACTCCCTCAGACCCTGCCCTCCCTCATGCCTGCAGAGGAGCCCTGCTGCTCCCTGATCTCCAGGGTGTCGTCTTCCTGCCTGGGCAAGGCAGTAGGGGAGCAAGCAGTGAGGTCTCTGCTCTCCACTGGTGTTTGCTCTTCTGTTTCTTCTGCTGCCCCCAGGAAGCCCAGCACGTCATACAGCCCCCACACCCTGCACCTGGCAAGAGCACTGGGCTTACTCTGCTCAGACAGTTTCCCTGACTGCCTGACCTGGCACAGACATGCTCAGGGCTACTGAACGTTAAGGCTGCCAGAGCTTGCCGGAGGGGAGAACCTTAGGTACTGTTCACTCCAAATCTGGTATTGTCCATTATTCATATTATTATTTACTGAAGGGGGTCAGAATACATCACCCCAAATAGGCCACTTTAGCAGAAGGACTATTTTTAGCAGAAGGACTATTTTTAGCTGAAGGTAATTAAGAAGCAGCAAATGAAGAAAGAGCTCCTTGCCCACGTCGTCATCTGCCTCAATTTCCCTTTGTGAAGGTGTTGATCTTCCCTCTCCTAATACCAGAAGAATCACTATTTTCATTAGAAAGAAAGTTGTCACCAAGATGGGTCCGCACAAACAAGCCTTGTAAAATTGCCTTTATCTTCCATGAGTTTCCCCCATATGTTTACCTGCCCACAATTCACTGTCCCTAAAAGCCTAAACCCCTTTTCCTTCTTCTTCTCACTTCTTCACAATTTATTATCAGTTGTTAAAATGGAATATAAGCCCCCAGTCTAACTTCTTTGAGGCTTCACGTCTTTTCAAGGAAGGCCTCCATCTATCTGAGCACATAACAGATGTTTAGGCCAGGCGTGGTGGCTCATACCAGTCATTTCAGCACTTTGGGAGGTGGAGGTGGATCACCTCGGGCAGATCACTCAAGGTCAGGAGTTTGAGGCTGGCCTGTACAACATGGCGAAACCCCATCTATACTAAAAATACAAAAATTAGCCGGGTGTGGTGATGGGTGCCGGTAATCCCAGCTACTTGGGAGGCTAAGGCAGGAGAATTGCTTGAACCCAAGAGGCAGAGGTTGCAGTGAGTCAAGATTGTGCTGTTGCACTCCAGCCAGGGGGACAAGAGTGAAACTCCCTCTCAAAAAAAAAAAAAAAGCTTCTTAATTTTAACATCTAATACAGGATATATTAATAGATATAATCCACATAAATAAAAGGTGTTTGAAATTATCAAAAATTTTAAAGACTATAAAGAGGTTCTGGGATCAGAAAGTTGGAGAACCATTGTGGGAAGTAGAAAAGTGCCTCTTCAAAGTGTCCTTTCTTGTTAAAGAATAATCATAAATGTTAGAGATAACAGTTTATTTAAAGACTTTCTTCAAAGCCTTCTTGCTCTTTGCTAGTAGCTCTTTCTTAAGCCATATCCTACGCTCAGGAGCATGTGGTACATTCTGTGTCCTTGTACTTTAACGAAGACATTTGCGCTAGACGTGTTCACAGGCACGTCCCAGCTCACAGTCCCTGCCCCTTCCTTATTTGGGCTTCCTTTTTGTTCTCTATTGCTTTTACCTGTTTAGAAAAGTTTTAAGTTGTTAGCCAATCGAGTTTTAGTTTAGATGGTGAAGAAAATCAGAGACAACCCCAAATACATAAGATAAATATGTCCACTTTTCCTTTGTTAGTTTACTTTTGAAGCAAGATAGCTAACAGAAGCACCCTTTCTGCAGAAAGTAAAATTGCCTTGCTAAGAGATCCTTTGTCTCGGTGCTAATTTTTTCTTTGCAGCACCAAACATCTGTTTCCAACATCCAATCCAGAATCATCACCTGCATCATCTTAGATTCATCCAGCTGTATTCTTCCCTCACGGTAGGGAAGAATAGGGTTCTGTCCTGGCCCTGACTACCCTGTCATTACTGAGTCTCCTGCCCACACTCCCAGGTGGATTGGACAGCTTTACTCTTCCTAACCTCTCTCCTATGGCACCAGAACAGGAGCTCCATCAATAAATATTAATTCAAGGAGAGAACTGTCCACAAGGAGTTTTAAAACTACTAAGGCCCAGGCAGCAAGGGCAGATAGACAGATGTTGGAGGAGTGGTGGGTGGAACCATGCTAGCAGAAAAGAAGGGAGACAAAAGAAATCACCTTTAAAAAAATTAACAAGCCAGGCATAGTGGCTCACGCCTGTAATCCTAGCACTTTGGGAGGCTGAAGTGGGTGGATCACCTGATGTCAGGAGTTCAAGACCAGCCTGGCCATCATGCAGAAGCCCCATCTTATAAAAAAGAATTTAAAAAAATTAACAAATGACAGCCCTGCTTAAAAGAAGATCTCTGAGGTTGGGCATGGTGGCTCATGCCTGTAATCCCAGCACTTTTGGAGGCCGAGGTGGGCAGATTGCCTGAGGTCAGGAGTTCAAGATCAGCCTGGCCAACATGACAAAACCCTGTCTCTATGAAAAATACAAAAATTAGCTGGACGTGGTAGTGAGCACCTGTAATCCCAACTGCTTGGGAGGCTGAGGTAGGAGAATCACTTGAACCTGGGAAGCAGAGGTTGCAGTGAGCCAAGATCATGCCACTGCCCTCCAGCCTGCATGACAGAGTGAGACTCCGTCTCCAAAAAAGTAAGAGAAAATCTCTGGCATATTATTCAAGTCTGCAGAGATACACAAATGATGCGACCAGAGCAGAGGGCAGTGGTTTGAAACCCTCAATTTCAGCGGTCCTGTGCTTATTCCTGGAGAAGCCAGGAGCCCTGCTTTCCAAGGTCCTGCTCACACTGCTGGTGTCATAGCCAGGATTGCCTGGAGAACAGGGTCAGGCCCCCAGGGCTGACAACATCAAAGCCCATTCAGAGCACCTTCCCAGTCTACTGGTGCCCTGTAAACTACCACCAAGGCTGCCCATGAAGGAAGGGCCCAGGATGGGATCGGATCATCAACAGCACCCCAGTTCAAAGAGAGGGAAGCCCTCTCAGGGTGAGGGACACCTGCAGCTCCTCAGGGGTTCTGGTCAGCCTTCCAGATTTGGGCTCTCAATGGAGACTCCTCATTCTGTCTCAAATCAATACAGATAGCTAACAGAAGCACCCTCTCTGCAGAAAGTAAAATTGCCTTGCTAAGAGATCCTTCTTCTCAGTGCTAATCCTAATCCCAGAGGATTATTGCAAGGATCAAACAAATTAATAGTTTGAATGCTTTCAGAAATTATAACTACTACTAATAATGTTATCATTACAAATCTATCACCAGCTCTAGAAAAACAACTCAAAACCTGCAGTTGCCTCAGGAACACTGAGTTGATGTCTAAGAATTTAACAATCTGGCTGGGCGTGGTGGCTCATGCCTGTAGTCCCAGCACTTTGGGAGGCCAAAGCAGGTGGATCATGAGGTCGAGAGATAGGGACCATCCTGGCCAACATGGTGAAACCCTGTCTTTACTAAATATACAAAATAATTAGATGGGCGTGCTGGCGTGTGCCTGTAGTCCCAACTACTCGGGAGGCTGAGGCAGGAGAATTGCTTGAACCCAGGAGGCAGAGACTGCAGTGAGCCAAGATTGCACCACTGCACTCCAGCCTGGTGCCTGGCAACAGAGCAAGACTCCATCTTGAAAAAAAAAAAAGAATTTAACAATCTGTAAGTACAAGAAACTAGTGTTAGCCATTCATCTAAGACTAAGTGATATAAAAAGTTGCCCTGAACTCACTTTAGATTATCTCAATTACTAACTATAGTTTAATAGAGAACTATAAATTTGTAGGGAAGTTATTTAAAATACATGTGACTTACATAAAGCAATATAATATAAAATTTTACTGTCTATGATATCATGGAAGTATAACAATTTTTTTTTTGAGACAGAGTTTCACTCTTGTTGCCCAGGCTGGAGTACAAGGCACTGTCCTGGCTGACTGCAACCTCTGCCTCCCAGGTTCAAGTGATTGCCCTGCCTCAGCCTCCTGAGTAGCTGGGAATACAGGCATGAACCACCACACCCTGTTAATTTTGTATTTTTCATAGACATGCGGTTTCTCCATGTTGATCAGGCTGGTCTCAGACTCCCAACCTCAGGTGATCCACCTGCCCTGGCCCCTCAAAGTGCTGGGATTATAAGGGTGAGCTACTTGCACCCAGACCAGGAAATATAAAATTTTGAAGCTGGGAGGAACCACAGGGAAACATGGGAGCAGAGAGCTATTAAGGTCATACTACAACTGGTTTTTATCAGAACAGAAACTGGGACTCAAGAGTTTCTTTTATTTTTATTTTGAGACAGGGTCTTGGCTGGGCATGGTGGCTCGTACCTGTAATCCAAGCACTTTGGAGGTCAAGGTGGGCAGACCACCTGAGGTTGGGAGTTCAAGGCCAGCCTGACCAACATGGTGAAAGCCCATCTAAAAAAAAGAGACAGGGTCTCACTCTGCTGCCCAAGCTGCAATGCAGTGGCACTATCTTGAACAGCCTTGAACTCCCAGGGTCAGGTGATCCTACCATCTCAGCCTCCCAGGTAGCTGGGACCACAGGTGCATACCACCATACCTGGCTAATTACTTTGTTTTGTAGAGATAAGGGTTTTGCTATGTTGCCTAGGCTGGTCTCGAACTCCTGAGCTCAGGGGATTTAACTGCCGTGGTCTCCCAAAGTGCTGGAACTATGTAACTACTGCATCTGATCAGGACTGGGAGTTTCACTCAGCTTTCCCTACCAGAGCATCATTCACTTCACAAGTTTTGAGCTTCTTCTATTGCCAGGCATATGCATAGGCTTGATGCCATAATCTCATTTAATCCTTGAAATTATACTATGAGTTAGGTCTCATTTTACAGATAAGGATTTTGAGGTTGAGAAATTCAGGCCCCCTGCATAATTAGTGGGGCTGGAAACCGACCACACTTCAGAATTTTGCTTGCCCTGAGGTGTCTCCTGCTCCCTGCATGTAGAAAGGTAACAGTCACCTCCAGGCGCAGTATCTCACACCTGTAATCCCAGCACTTTGGGAGGCGGGCGGATCACATGGTCAGGAGTTCGAAACCAGACTGGAAAATATGGTGAAACCTCATCTCTACTAAAAATACAAAAAATAGGTGGGTGCGTTGGCAGGCGTCTGTAAACCCAGCTACTAGGGAGGCTGAGGAAGGAGAATAGTTTGAACCCAGGAGGTGGAGGTTACAGTGAGCCATATTCACACCATTGCACTCCAGCCTGTGTGACAGAGCAAGACCCCATCTCAAAAAAAAAAAAAAGAAAAGAAAAGAAAAAAAGAGGGTTTGACGTGGTGGCTGATGCCTGTAATCCCAGCACTTTGGGAGTCAGAGGCAGGTGGATCACCTGAGATCAGGAGCTCAAGACTAACCTGACCAACAGAGTGAAACCCCATCTCTACTAAAAATACAAAAACTAGCTGGGTGTGATGGCAGATGCCTGTAATCCCAGCTACTTGGGAGGCTGAGGCAGGATAATTGTTTGAACCTGGGAGGTGGAGGCGGCAGTGAGCCGATACTGTGCCACTGCACTCCAGCCTGGGTGTCAGAGCAGGGACTAATGAAGAAAGAGAGAGAGACAGAGAGACAGAAGGGGGGCAGGGAGAAAGAGAGAGAGAGAAGAGGGGAAGGAAGGAAGAAAGGAAGGAAGGAAAAAAGAAGGAAAGGTGAAGGAAGGAAGGAGAGGAAGGAAGGAGAGGAAGGAAGGAGAGGAAGGAAGGAGAGGAAAGAAGGAGAGGAAGGAAGGAAGGAAAAGAAAGATGAAAGAAAGAAAGGGGATGAAAGGAAGGAGAAAGAAGGAAAGGAAGGAAGGAAGGAAAGAAAGAAAGAAAGAATGAATGAAAGAAAGAAAGAAAGAAGGAAAGAAAGGAAGGAAGGAAGGAAGGAGAGGGGAAGGAAGGAGAAAGAAGGAAAAGAAGAAAGGAAAGAAAGAAAGAAAGCAATAGAGAAAGAAGGAAGGAGGGAAGGAAGGAAGGAAAAAGAAGGGAAGAAAAGAAAGAAAGGAAGCGAGGTAACTGTCACTAGAGTGACATCTCAGCCCCGGCTGCACGTTGGTATCACTCAAGGAGAGGAAAAATGCCTGTGTCCCACCCCAGAGCGACCAAATCAGAATCTGGGGTAGGAGTTTGGTGTTCATGACCCCCCAGGTGGTTCTAGGGTGTGATATACAGCCAGGGTGAAGATCCGCCCTGTTCCAATTGGACAGACAAGTAAACTGCACAATGACAGCATCGCCAGATGAGTCCTATCAAAACGGGAGCAGTTAAGAGCGTGTGTGTTCTCCTAAAGTGACACCAGCAACATGACACAGGGGTCACTTCATTCAGCAAGGAGCCAAATGGAACTCTTAATGCTAAGAATCCAGGCAAAAGCCTGGGCACTGGGGGAGGGTGGAGGGAGCACTAAAAATGCTTATGATATGAATGACAACGTCTAAGCAAACGCCTCAAAACGGCCATCACAGGTTCTGTGCCCCGGCCTGTGTCCCATGGCCTCTCCCTCCTCAGTGCCAGCAGCGCCATCACCTGCAGAGAACTCTGGGGTCTTGGAAGAGCCCCGTGAAGACTCAGGGGACCCAGTCGGGGCCTCCGCCTCTGCTGTGGGGGAAGGGACGGGGCCCTGGAGATAAGACCCGCCTTGAGACTACTGCCTTGAGACTACGGGGAGCAGCTTTTGTCACTGAGCATTAGGGACACAATGGGAGGCTCTGCGGCCAGACCCTCCGTCTACAGCAGCCCCGGCCGGAATTTGCTGCCAGCAGGCGGGGGAGGTGGAGTGGCTCCGCAAAACGATTCTCGAGAAGGCTATTTTCAGCTGTTCACGTGCTGATGGCCCCCCAAGTCCGGCTAATGGGGGGCATTTAGCCCTCGACTCTCAGTGGCAAAAGCCTTTGTTCCAGGGTCAGAACCGAACAAATGGTCACACCCCATCCCCCTCAGCCTCCACAAGAGTCCCAAATCCTAGCAGCCTTCTGGCACCTTCTCCAAAGGCCGGCTGGGGACTGGCAGGGGCGGGCGGTGTGAGGACCGGCCCCGTGGTCTCTCCACCCTGGCTCTGGAAGGAGAAAATGGCACCTACAGAACAAGGGGGGCAAGACGGAACAGGAAGCCTGTGCTCCGGCCCCGCTTCCTCCCTCCCATCCAAGCACTCAGCAGCTTCTCCCACGTGCCAACCATGGCACTCAAGATGAAGGTCCTGTCTCAGCATCTCCTCCCTCCCCTTCCCTCCTCCCCTCCACCCATGGAAGATCACAAGTTTCTGCCAGGGTCGGGGTTCCCTATGCACACCCACACCAAGACAGTTGCCAGGATTTGCCCAACAGGAAGTTTCTCCCCTGCCAGGGCCAAGGTCCATTCCAGGCAATCCATCTCCCCTGCAGAAAAATGAAAATTGAAGGCAGAAGCTCTCTGGGATCTCCATTTGAGGTGGGTGTGGCTATAAATGCGCTTGGAGAGCTCTGAACTGTGAGAAAAGCAACGAACTTAGGAGCCTTGATTTGATCCAATCACCCCTTACTACCTACGTGACCTTCATCGAGCTCTTTGACCTTTCCAAGCTTATCTTCAACATTTATAAGATGAATTAATACCTGGGCATGGTGGCTCACACCTGCAATCCTAGCACTTTGGAAGGCTGATGTAGGTGTGCTGCCTGAGCTGAGGAGTTCAAGACCAGCTTGGGCAATATGGTAAAACCCCATCTCCACTAAAATACAAAAATTAGCTGGGCGTGGTAGCCTGTGCCTGCAGTCCCAGCTACTCAGGACGGTAAGGCAGGAGAATGGCTTGAACTTGGGAAGCAGAGTTTGCAGTTAGCTGAGATCCTGCCATTACACTCCAGCCTGGTGACAGAGTCAGACTCTGCCTCAAAAAAAAAAAAAAAAAAAAAAAGATGGTGGTGGGGCAGGGTGTGCCTGGCAAAGTGGCTCATGCCTGTAATCCCAGCACTTTGGGAGGCCAAGGCAGGCAGATCATGAGGTCAGGAATTCAAGACCAGCCTGACGAACATGGTGAAACCCCATCTCTACTAAAAATAAAAAAATTAGCCAGGCATGGCGGCAGGTGCCTGTAATTCCAGCTACTCAGGAGGCTGAGGCTGGAGAATCACTTGAACCTGGAAGGCAGAGGTTGCAGTGAGCTGAGATCGTACCATTGCACTCCAGCCTGAGCAAAAGAGCGAGTCTCTATCTAAAAAAAAAAAAAAAAAAAGAATATCTTCCTTAAACTAGCCTCACAACACGAGCTTCAAATGTGACAATGTAGGTAAAGTACTTTGTAAAGGTCAAGGTGAAGCAGGTCCTTCCTCAAAGTGTGGTCTGGGTCAGGCCACCTGCATTAGAATCCACAAGAAAGGGGCTGGGAGAGGGGAACTAATTATTTTTACAGCTTCCTGACACTACCAGACAATACAGAATTAGAACCTGGGAGGTCAGCATTCAATACCTGATTTTTTTTTTTTTTTGAGACAGAGTTTTGCTCTTGTTTCCCAGACAAGAGCACAATGGCTGGATCTTGGCTCACCACAACCTCAGCCTCCCAGGTTCAAACACCCTGCCTCAGCCTCCAGAGTAGCTGGGACTACAGGCGCCTGCCTCCACCCCTGGCTAATTTTGTTTGTATTTTTAATAGAGAGGGAGTTTCACTATGTTGGCCAGGCTGGTCTTGAACTCCTAACCTCGCGATCTGCCCATCTTGGCCTCCCAAAGTGTTGGGATTACAGGTGTGAGGCAACCTGCCTGGCCCAGTACTTGATTTTAAACAGCCCCTCCAAATTCCTTATATGCACCTCAATGTTTGAGAACCCCCATCCACCCACATGATGACCACTACTGGGGCCTACTCCTCATAAGATGTGGGCTGGTCTGAAATAAGTCACAATTTAGTTGAGAAATGAAGACTTACATATTCTGGCATAAATAATACAAAGCAATGCATTTGGGCTACTGAAAAGAAACGTTACAAGAACAAAGGAATGAGGGAAGTGGAAAACCATGGTCCCAGAAAGAATGAAGGAGGGGCTGCTCACCTGCCAACTGGGCAGAGCTGAAATTGCTCAGGAGAGAAGGGTGAGCCTTGATGGACTGGAGTCCAACCCTGGAGAGAGGCTTCCAAACACAGAAATTAGCCAGGCACAGTGCCTGTAATCCCAGCACTGTGTCGGGGCTGGGGTGGGTGAATCACCTGAGGTCAGGAGTTCAAGAGCAGCATGGCCAACATGGTGAAACCCCATCTCTACTAATAATACAAAAATTAGCTGGGCTCAGTGGTGCATGCCTGTAATCCCAGCTACTTTGGAGGCTGAGGCAAGAGAATCACTTCAACCTGGGAGGCCGTGGTTGCAGTGAGCCCAGATCATGGCATCACACTCCAGCCTGGGCAGCAAGAGTGAAACTCCTTCTCAAAAATAAATAAATAAATAAATAACATAACTTGCTGGCTGCGGTGGCTCACGCCTGTAATCCTAGCATTTTGGGAGGCCGAGGCAGGCGAATTACCTGAGGTCACAAGTTCAAGATCAGCCTGGCCAACATGGGGAAACCGCATCTCTACTAAAAACACAAAAAATTAGCTGGATCCAGTGGTGAGTGCCTATAATCCCAGCCTGGGTGGCAGAGAAAGACTTGGCCAAAAAAAAAAAAAAAAACATATCTAAGAAAAAAGGTGGGTCAGTCCAGGATGCCAAACAAGGGGAGAGTTGAGACCCACAAACTGGAATAACTGAAATAACAAGTGGATTACCTGAGATCAGAAGTTCAAGGCCAACCTGGCCAACATGGTGAAAACTGTCTCTACTAAAAATACAAAAAACTAGCCAGGCATGATGGTGTATGCCTGTAATGCCCGCTACATGGAGGCTGAGGCACAAGAATCACTTAAAACTGGTAGGTGGAGGTTGCAGTGAGCCAAGATCATGCCACTGCACTCCAGCCTGGGTGACAGAGAGAAACTCTGTCTCAAAAGGAAAAAAGATAATTTCCTGATGATATAAGTGTCTGGTCTGAATGATAGTTTTCTCTGAAAACAGCATTCTGACTTTGTTTTTTCTGAGACAGAATCTTGCTCTTGTTGCCCAGGCTGGAGTGCAATGGCGTGATCTTGGCCCACCGCAACCTCCACCTCCCAGGTTCAAGCGATTCTCCTGTCTCAGCCTCCTGAGTAGCTGGGATTACAGGCATGCGTCACCTCACCTGGCTAATTTTGTATTTTTAGTAGAGACGGGGTTTCACCATGTTGGTCAGGTTGGTGCCGAACTCCCTACCTAGGTGATCTGCTCACCTCGGCCTCCCAAACTGCTGGA
>NW_022438747.1:0-1368 GCF_009761245.1 Sapajus apella
TTATAAGCCTGTATATGGCTGGAAATGTCTGTTTCCATATTCTCCAATGAAAGGATTTCTGAACTACTGCACACACACGTCAGTTTAACTCTGTAAGAAGATTGTACAGTTTGACAACCATTCTGCTAGATAGCTGCGTTTCTGTTTTAGAGCAAGATATTTCTCATTACGGCCTTTAGTCTCAGTCATTCAGGAATATCCAAACGCAGCTTTTAGAAAAAACGTGTTTCTAACTCGCTGAATCTAAACATAGATGCAACTTCCTAAAGTGAAGGAACACAAAGCAGAGCATTTTGAACTAGAAGTTTCTCCGGTGTTTTAAACGCAGTCTTACTGCTATGTCTTAAATGCCTGGGTAAGGCTGGAAATGTCTGTTTCCAGATTCCCCAAAGAAAAGATTTCAGAACCTCTGCACACACACATCAATTTAACTCCATAAGGTGATTTTACAGCTATACAAACATTCTGCTAGATAGCTGCATTTTTCTTTTAGAGCAAGATATTTCTGATTACGGCCTGCCGGCTCTTTCACACTGGAATATCCAAACGCTGCTTTTAGAAGAAACGTGTTTCTAACTCGCTGAATCTAAACATAGATGCAACTTCCTAAGGTGAACGAACATAAAACAGAGCAATTTGAACTGCATGTTTCCCCTGTGTTTTAAACGCAGTCTTAACTGCTAGTTCATATAAGCCTGTGTACGGCTGGAAATATCTGTTTCCAGATTTTCGAAGCAAAGGACTTCTGAACTGCTGCAAACACACATCAGTTTAACTCTGTAAGTTGATTGTGCACCTTGACAACCATTCTGCTAGATAGCTGCGTTTTTGTTTTAGAGCAAGATGACTCTGATTACGGCCTACAGGCTCTTTCACACTGGAATATCCAAACACTGCTTTTACAAGAAACGTGTTTCTAACTCGCTCTATCTGAACATAGATGCAACACCCTAAGGCGAACGAACACAAAGCAGAGCAGTTTGAACGATACGTTTCTCCTGTGTTTTAAACGCAGTCTTACTGCTAGGTCTTAAATGCCTGGGTAAGGCTGGAAATATCTGTTTCCAGATTCCTGAAAGTAAAGATTTCAGAACCTCTGCACACACACATCAATTTAACTCCATAAGAGGATTTTACAGCTTGACAACCATTCTGCTAGATAGCTGCATTTTTGTTTTAAAGCAAGATGTTTCTGATTACGGCCTACAGGCTCTTTCACACTGGAATATCAAAACGCTGCTTTTAGAAGAAACGTGTTTCTAACTCGGTGAATCAAATGATAGACGCAACTTCCTTAGGTGAACGAACGCAAAGCAGAGCTTTTTGAACTAGATGTTTCTCCTGTGTTTTAACCGCAGTCTTACTTCT
>NW_022438747.1:1468-12483 GCF_009761245.1 Sapajus apella
TTTAGAGCAAGATATTTCTCATTACGGCCTTTATTCTAAGTCATTCCGGAATATACAAACGCAGCTTTTAGAAGAAACGTGTTTCTAACTCGATGCATCTAAACACAGATGCCACTTCCTAAGGTGAACGAACAAAAAGCACAGCAGTTTGAACTAGACGTTTCTCCTGTGTTTTAAACGCAGTTTTTCTTCTATGTCTTAAATTCCTAAGTAAGGCTGGAAATATCTGTTTCCAGATTCCCAAAAGAAAAGATTTCAGAACCTCTGCACACACACATCAATTTAACTCCATAAGATGATTTTACAGCTTGACAACCATTCTGCTAGATAGCTGCGTTTTTGTTTTAGAGCAAGGTGTTTCTGATTACGGCCTGCAGGCTCTTTCACACTGGAATATCCAAACGCTTCTTTTAGAAGAAACGTGTTTCTAACTCGCTGAATCTAAACAGAGATGCAACTTCCTAAGGCAAACGAACACAAAGCAGAGCAGTTTGAACTACCTGTTTCCCCTGTGTTTTAAAAGCTGTCTTACTGCTAGTTCTTATAAGCCTGTATATGGCTGGAAATATCTGTTTCCAGATTCTCCAACGAAAGGATTTGTGAACTACTGCACACACACGTCAGTTTAACTCTGTAAAAAGATTGTACAGCTTGGCAACCATTCTGCTAGATAGCTGCGTTTTTGTTTTAGAGCAAGATATTTCTCATTACGGCCTTTAGTCTCAGTCATTCTGGAATATCCAAACGCAGATTTTGGAAAAAACGTTTTTGTAACTCGCTGAATCTAAACATAGATGCAACTTCCTAAGGTGAACGAATACAAAGCAGAGCAGTTTGAAAGAGACTTTTCTCCAGTGTTTAAACGCAGTCTTACTGGTAGTTCTCATATGCCTGTATATGTCTGGAAATATCTGTTTCCAGATTCTTGAAGCAAAGGATTTCTGAACTGCTGCAAACACACATCAGTTTAACTCTGTAAGTTGATTGTGCAGCTTCACAACCATTCTACTAAATAGCTACGTTTTTGTTTTAGAGGAAGATGTCTCTTATTACGGACTACAGGCTCTTTCACTCTGGCATATCCAAATGCTACTTTTAGAAGAAACCTGTTTCTAACTCGCTGAATCTAAACATAGATGCAACTTCCTAAGTTGAAGGAACACAAAGCAGAGCAGTTTGAGCTAGATGTTTCTCCTGTGTTTTAAACGCAGTCTTACTTTTTGTTATTATACGCCTGTATAAGGCTAGAAATGAATGTTTCCAGATTGTGCAACGAAAGGATTTCTGAAGTACTGCACACACACGTCAATTTAACTCTGTAAGTAGATTGTACTGCTTGACAACCATTCTGCTAGATAGCTGCATTTTTGTTTCAGAGCAAGATATTTCTCATTATGGCCTTTAGTCTCAGTCATTCTGGAATATCCAAACGCAGCTTTTAGAAGAAACGTGTTTCTAACTCGATGAATCTAAACATAGATGCAACTTCCTAAGGTGAACGAACACAAAGCAGAGCATTTTGAACTAGACGTTTCTCCTGTGTTTTAAACGCAGACTTACTGGTGGGACTTAAATACTTGGGTAAGGCTGGAAATGTCTGTTTCCAGATTCCTCAAAGAAAAGATTTCAGAACCTCTGCACACACACATCAATTTAACTCCATAAGATGATTTTACAGCTTGACAGCCATTCTGCTAGACAGCTGCGTTATTGTTTTAGAGCAAGGTATTTCTCATTACAGACTTAAGTCTCAGTCACTCTGGAATATCCAAACGCAGATTTTAGATGTAACGTTTTTCTATCTCGCTGAATCTAAAGATACATGGAACTTCCTAAGGTGAACGATAACAAAGCAAAGAATTTTGAACTAGACGTTTCTCCTGTGTTTTAAACGCAGTCTTAGTGCAAGGTCTTAAATGCCGGGGCAAGGCTGGAAATACCTGTTTCCAGACTCCCCAAAGAAAAGATTTCAGAACCTGTGCACACACACATCAGTTTAACTCTGTAAGTCGATTGTACAGCTTGACAACCATACTGCTAGACAGCTGCGTTTTTGTTTTAGAGCAAGATATTTCTCATTACAGACTTAAGTCTAAGTCACTCTGCAATATCCAAACGCAGATTTTAGAAGAAATGTTTTTCTAACTCGCTGAATCTAAACATAGATGGAATTTCCAAAGGTGAACGAACACAAACCAGAGAAGTTTGAAGTAGACGTTTCTCCTGGGTTTTAAACGCAGTCTTACTGGTAGTTCTCTTATGCGTGTATATGGCTGGAAATATCTGTTTCCATATTCTCGAAGCAAAAGATTTCTGAACTCGTGCAAACACACATCAGTTTAACTCTGTAAGATGAATGTACAGCTTGGCAACCATTCTGCTAGATACCTGCGTTTTTGTTTTAGAGCAAGATATTTCTCATTATGGCCTTTAGTCTCAGTCATTCTGGAATATCCAAAGGCAGCTTTTAGAAGAAACGTGTTTCTAACTCGCTGAATCTAAACATAGATGCAACTTCCTAAAGTGAACGAACACAAAGCAGAGCAGTTTGAACTAGGCGTTTCTCCTGGGTTTTATACGCAGTCTTACTGGCAGTTCTCATATGCCTGTATATGGCTGGAAATATCTGTCTACAGATTCTCGAAGCAAAGGATTTCTGAACTGCTGCAAACACACATCAGTTTAACTCTGTAAGTTGATTGTGCAGCTTGACAACCATTCTGCTAGATAGCTGCGTTTTCGTTTTAGAGCAAGATGTTTCTGTTTACGGCCTACAGGCTCTTTCACACTGGAATATCCAAACTCTGCTTTTAGAAGAAACATGTTTCTAACTCGCTGAATCTAAACATAGATGCAACTTCCTAAGGTGAACGAACACAAAGCAGAGCAGTTTGAACAAGATGTTTCTCCTGTGATTTAAACGAAGACTTACTGCTAGTTCTTAGAAGCCTGTATATGGCTGGAAATATCTGTTTCTAGATTCTGCAGCGAAATGATTTCTGAACTACTGCACACACACGTCAGTTTAACTCTGTAAGAAGATTGTACAGCTTGACAACCATTCTGCTAGATAGCTGCGTTTTTGTTTTAGACCAAGATATTTCTCATTACGGCCTTTAGTTTCAGTCATTCTGGAATATCCAAACGCAGCTTTTAGAATAAACGTGTTTCTAACTCGCTGAATCTAAACATAGATGCAACTTCCTAAGGTGGACGAACACAAAGCAGAGCAGTTTGAAATAGACGTTTCTCCAGTGTTTTAAACGCAGTTTTACTGGTATCTCTCATATGCCTGTGTATGGATGGAAATGTCTGTTTCCAGATTCTCGAAGAAATGGATTTCTGAACTGCTGCAAAAACACGTTACTTTAACTCTCGAAGTTGATTGTACAGCTTGACAATCATTCTGCTAGATAGCTGCGTTTTGTTTTTAGAGCAAGATGTTTCTGTTTACGGCCTACAGGCTCTTTCACACTGGAGTATCCAAACGCTGCTTTTAGAAGAAACGTGTTTCTAACTCGTTGAATCTCAACATAGATGCAACTTCCTAAGGTGAATGAACACAAAGCAGAGCAGTTTGAAATAGGCGTTTCTCCAATATTTTAAACCCAGTCTTACTGCTAGTTATTTTAAGCCTGTATATGGCCTGAAATGTCTGTTTCCAGATTCTCCAACGAAAGGATTTCTGAACTACTGCACACACAAGTGAGTTTAACTCTGTGAGAAGATTGTACACCTTGACAACCATTCTGCTAGATAGCTGCGTTTTTTTTTATAAAAAGATATTTCTCATTACGGACTTTATTCACAGTCATTCTGGAATATCCAAACGCAGTTTTTGAAGAAACGTGTTTCTAACTCGCTGAATCTAAACATGGATGCAACTTCTTATGTGAACGAACACAAAGCAGAGCAGTTTGAACTGGATGTTTCTCCTGTGTTTTAAACGCAGTTTTACTGGTAGTTCTCATATGCCTGTATATGGCTGGAAATATCTGTTTCTAGATTCTCCAAGTAAAGGATTTCTGAACTGCTGCAAAAACCCATCAGTTTAACTGTGTAAGTTGGTTGTACAGCTTGACAACCATTCTGGTAGATAGCTGCGTTTTTGTTTTAGAGCAAGATATTTCTCATTATGGCCTTTAGTCTCAGTCATTCTGGAATATCCAAAGGCAGATTTTGGAAGAAACGTTTTTGTAACTCGCTGAATCTAAACATAGATGCAACTTCCTAAGGTGAACGAACACAAAACAGAGCAGTTTGAAGTAGACGTTTCTCCAATATTTTAAACGCAGTGTTACTGGTTCTTCTCATATGCCTGTATGTGGCTGGCAATATCTGTTTCCAGATTCTCGAAGCAAAGGATTTCTGAACTGCTGCAAACACACATCAGTTTATCTCTGCAAGTGGATTGTACAGCTTGACAACCATTCTGCTTGATAGCTGCGTTTTTGTTTTAGAGCAAGATGTTTCTGATTACTGCCTACAGGCTCTTTCACACCGGAATATCCTAACGCTGCTTTTAGAAGAAACGTGTTTCTAACTCTCTGAATCTAAATATAGATGCAACGACCTAAGGTGACCGAACACAAGGCAGAGCAGTTTGAACTAGATGTTTCTCCTGTGTTTTAAACGCAGTCTTACTGCAAGTTCTTATAAGCCTGTATATGGCTGGAAATATCCGTTTCCAGATTATCCAAAGAGAGGATTTCTGAACTACTGCACACAGACGTCAGTTTACGTCTGTAAGAAGACTGTACAGCTTGACAACCATTCTGCTAGATAGCTGCGTTTTTGTTTTAGAGCAAGATATATCTCATTGCAGTCTTTAGTCTCAGTCATTCTGAAATATCCAAGCGCAGCTTTTAGAAGGAACGTGTTTCTAACTCGCTGAATCTAAACATAGATGCAACTTCCTAAGGTAACGAACACAAAGCAGAGGAGTTTGAACTAGACGTTTCTCCTGTGTTTTAAACACAGTCTTACTGCTACGTCTTAAATGCCGGGGCAAGGCTGGAAATATCTGTTTCCAGATTCCCCAAAGAAAAGATTTCAGAACCTCTGCACACACAAATCAATTTATCTCCATAAGATGATTCTACAGCTTCACAACCATTCTGCTAGATTGCTGCATTTTTGTTTTAAAGCAAGATATTTCTCATTACACCCTTTAGTCTCATTCACTCTGGAACATCGAAACACAGATTTTAGAAGAAAAGTTTTTATAACTCACTGAATCTCAACATAGATGCAACTTCCTAAGGTGAACGAACACAAAGCATAGCAGTTTGAAAGAGACTTTTCTCCAGTGTTTTAAACACAGACATACTGGTAGTTCTCATATGCCTGTATATGTCTGGAAATATCTGTTTCCAGATTCTTGAAGCAAAGGATTTCTGAACTGCTGCAAACACATATCAGTTTAACTCTGTAAGTTGATTGTGCAGCTTGACTACCATTCTAGTAGATAGCTGAATTTTTGTTTTAGAGCAAGATGTCTCTGATTACGGCCTACAGCCCCTTTCACACTGGAATATCAAAACGCTGCTTTTAGAAGAAACATGTTTCTAACTCGGTGAATCAAATGATAGACGCAACTTCCTAAGGTGAACGAACGCAAAGCAGAGCATTTTGAACTAGATGTTTCTCCTGTGTTTTAACCGCAGTCTTACTTCTAGTTCTTAGAAGCCTGTATTTGGCTGGAAATATCTGTTTCCAGATTCTCCAACGAAAGGATTTCTGAGCTACTGCACAGACACGTCAGTTTAACTCTGTAGGAAGATTGTACAGCTTGACAACCATTCTGCTAGATAGCTGCGTTTTTGTTTTAGAGCAAGATATTTCTCTTTACAGCCTTTAGTCTCAGTCACTCTCGAATATCCAAACGCAGATTTTAGAAGAAACCTTTTTCTAACTCGCTGAATCTAAACATAGATGGAACTTCCAAAGGTGAACGAACACAAAGCAGAGCAGTTTGAAATAGACGTTTCTCCTGTGTTTTAAACGCAGTCTTACTGCAAGGTCTTAAATGCTGGGGCAAGGCTGGAAATATCAGTTTCCAGAATCCCCAAAGGACAGATTTCACAACCTCTGCACACACACATGAATTTAACTAAATAAATGATTTTACAGCTTGACAACCATTCTGCTAGATAGCTGCGTTTTTGTTTTAGAGCTAGATATTTCTCATTACAACCTTAAGTCTCAGTCACTCTGGAATATCCAAACGCAGATATTGGAAGAAACGTTTTTCTAACTCGCTGAATCTAAACATAGATGCATCTTCCTAAGGTGAACGAACACAAAGCAGAGCAGGTTGAAATAGACGTTTCTCCAGTGTTTTAAATGCAGTCTTACTGGTAGTTCTCATATGGCTGTATATGGCTGGAAATATCTGTTTCCAGATTCACCAACGAAAGGATTTCTGAACTGCTGCAAACACACATCAGTTTAACTCTGTAAGTTGATTGTGCAGCTTGTCAACCATTCTGCTAGACAGCTGCGTTTCTGTTTTAGAGCAAGATGTCTCTAATTACGGCCTACAGGCTCTTTCACACTGGAATATCCAAACGCTGCTTTTAGAAGAAACGTGTTTCTAACTCGCTGAATCTAAACATACATGGAACTTCCTAAGGTGAACGAACAGAAAGCAGAGCAGTTTGAAATAGACGTTTCTTCTGGGTTTTAAACGCAGTCTTACTGGTAGTTCTCTTATGCCTGTATATGGCTGGAAATATCAGTTTCCAGATTCTCGAAGCAAAGGATTTCTGAACTGCTGCAAACACACATCAGTTTAACTCTGTAAGTGGATTGTGCAGCTTGACAACAATTCTGCTAGATAGCTGCGTTTTTGTTTTAGAGCAAGATGTTTCTGATTACGGCCTACAGACTCTTTCACACTAGAATATCTAAACGCTGCTTTTAGAAGAAACGTGTTTCTAACTCGCTGAATCTAAACATAGATGGAACTTCGAAGGTGAACGAACACAAAGCAGAGCATTGTGAACTAGACGTTTCTGCTGTGTTTTAAACGCAGTCTTACTGCTAGGACTTAAGTGCCTGTGTAAGGCAGGAAATATCTGTTTCCAGATTCCCCAAAGAAATGATTTCAGATCCTCTGCGCATACACATCAATTTAACTCCATAAGATGATTTTACAGCTTGAAAAGCATTCTGATAGATAGCTGCATTTTTGTTTTAGGGCAAGATATTTCTCATTACGGCATTTAGTCTAAGTCACTCAGGAATAACCAAACGTAGCTTTTAGAAGAAACGTGTTTCTAACTCGCTGAATCTAAACCTAGATGCAACTTCCTAAGGTGAACGAACACAAAGCAGAGTAGTTTGAACAAGACTTTTCTAATGTGTTTTAAACGCAGTCTTACTGCTATGTCTTAAATGCCTGGGTAAGGCTGGAAATATCTGTTTCCAGATTCCCCAAAGAAAAGATTTCAGAACCTCTGCACACACACATCAATTTAACTCCATAAGATGATTTTACAGCTTGACATCCATTCTGCTAGATAGCTGCGTTTTTGTTTTAGAGTAAGATATTTCTCATTACAGCGTTTAGTCTCAGTCACTCTGGAATATCCAAACGCTGATTTTAGAAGAAACGTTTTTCTAACTCCCTGAATCTAAACATAGAGGCAACTTCCTAAGGTGAACGAACACAAAGCAGAGAAGTTTGAAATAGACGTTTCTCCAGTGTTTTAAACGCAGTCTTTCTGGTATCTCTCATATGGCTGTATATGGCTGGAAATATCTGTTTCCAGATTCTCGAAGCAAAGGATTTCTGAACTGCTGCAAACACACATCAGTTTAACTCTGTAAGTTGATTGTACAGCTTGACAACCATTCTGCTAGATAGCTGCATTGTTGTTTTAGAGCAAGATGTTTCTGATTACGGCCTGCAGGCTCTTTCACACTGGAATATCCAAACATTGCTTTTAGAAGAAACGTGTTTCTCACTCGATGAATCTAAAGATAGATGCAACTTCCTAAGGCGAACGAACACAAAGCAGAGCAGTATGAACTACATGTTTCCCCTGTGTTTTAAATGCAGACTTACTGCTAGTTCTTATACGCCTGTATATGGCTGGAAATATCTGTTTCCAGATTCTCCAACGAAAGGATTACTGAACTATTGCACACACACATCAGTTTACCTCTGTGAGTTGATTGTGGACCTTGACAACCATTCTGCTAGATAGCTGTGTTTTTGTTTTAGAGCAAGGTGTTTCCGATTACGAACTACAGGCTCTTTCACACAGGAATATCAAAACGCTGCTTTTAGAAGAAACGCGTTTCTAACTCGCTGAATCTAAACATAGATGCAAATTCGTAAAGTGAACGAACACAAAGCAGAGTAGTTTGAACTAGACGTTTCTCCTGGGTTTTAAACGCAGTCTTCCTGGTAGTTCTCATATGCCTGTATATGGCTGGAAATATCTGTTTCCAGATTTTCGAAGCAAAGGATTTCTGAACTGCTGCACACACGCTTCAGTTTAACTCTGTAAGAAGACAGTACAGCTTGACAACCATTCTGCTAGATAGCTGCGTTTTTGTTTTAGAGCAAGATATTTCTGATTACGGCCTTTAGTCTCAGTCATTCTGGAATATCCAAACGCTGCTTTTACAAGAAACGTGTTTCTAACTCACTGAATCTAAACATAGATGCAACTTCCTAAGGTGAACGAACACAAAGCAGAGCAGTTTCAACTAGATGTTTCTCCTGTGTTTTAAATGCAGTCTTACTGCTAGGTCTTAAATGCCTGGGCAAGGCTGGAAATATCTGTTTCCAGATTCCTGAAAGTAAAGATTTCAGAACCTCTGCACACACACATCAATTTAACTCCATAAGAGGATTTTACAGCTTGAGAACCATTCTGCTAGATAGCTGCATTTTTGTTTTAGAGCAAGATGTTTCTGATTACGGCCTACAGGCTCTTTCACACTGGAATATCAAAACGCTGCTTTTAGAAGAAACGTGTTTCTAACTCGGTGAATCAAATGATAGACGCAACTACCTAAGGTGAACGAACGCTAAGCAGAGCATTTTGAACTAGATGTTTCTCCTGTGTTTTAACCGCAGTCTTACTTCTAGTTCTTAGCAGCCTGTATATGGCTGGGAATATCTGTTTCCAGATTTTCCAACGAAAGGAATTCTGAGCTACTGCACAGACACGTCAGTTTAACTCTGTAAGAAGACTGGTCAGCTTGACAAACATTCTGCTAGATAGCTGCGTTTCTGTTTTAGAGCAAGATATTTCTCATTACGGCCTTTAGTCTCAGTCATTCAGGAATATCCAAACGCAGCTTTTAGAAGAAACGTGTTTCTAACTCGCTGAATCTAAACATAGATGCAACTTCCTAAAGTGAACGAACACAAAGCAGAGCATTTTGAACTAGAAGTTTCTCCGGTGTTTTAAACGCAGTCTTACTGCTATGTCTTAAATACCTGGGTAAGGCTGGAAATGTCTGTTTCCAGATTCCCCAAAGAAAAGATTTCAGAACCTCTGCACACACACATCAATTTAACTCCATAAGATGATTTTACAGCTGGACAGACATTCTGCTAGATAGCGGGATTTTTGTTTTAGAGCAAGATATTTCTGATTATGGCCTGCAGGCTCTTTCACACTGGAATATCCAAACGCTGCTTTTAGAAGAAACGTGTTTCTAACTCGCTGAATCTAAACATAGATGCAACTTCCTAAGGTGAACGAACACAAAACAGAGCAGTTTGAACTGCATGTTTCCCCTGTGTTTTAAACGCAGTCTTACTGCTAGTTCATATAAGCCTGTGTACCGCTGGAAATATCTGTGTCCAGATTTTCGAAGCAAAGGATTTCTGAACTGCTGCAAACACACATCAGTTTAACTCTGTAAGTTGATTGTGCACCTTGACAACCATTCTGCTAGATAGCTCCGTTTTTGTTTTAGAGCAAGATGTCTCTGATTACGGCCTACAGGCTCTTTCACACTGGAATATCCAAACGCTGCTTTTACAAGAAACGTGTTTCTAACTCGTTCAATCTGAACATAGATGCAACATCCTAAGACGAACAAACACAAAGCCGAGAATTTTGAACTAGTCGTTTCTCCTGTGTTTTAAACGCAGTCTTACAGGTAGTTCTCAAATGCCTGTATATGCCTAGAAATATCTGTTTCCAGATTTTCGAAGCAAAGGATTTCTGAACTGCTGCAAACACACATCAGTTTAACTCTGTAAGTTGATTGGGCAGCTTGACAACCGTTCTGCTAAATAGCTGCCTTGTTGTTATAGAGCAAGATGTCTCTGATTACGGCCTACAGGCTCTTTCACACTGGAATATCCAAACGCTGCTTTTAGAAGAAACGTGTTTCTAACTCGCTGAATCTAAACATAGATGCAACTTCCTCAGGTGAACGAACACAATCCAGAGTAGTTTGAACTAGACGTTTCTCCTGTGTTTTAAACGCAGTCTTACTGCAAGGTCAAAAATGCCGGGGCAAGGCTGTAAATATCTGTTTCCAGATTCCCCAAAGAAAAGATTTCAGAACCTCTGCACACACACATCAATTTAACTCCATAAGATGATTTTACAGCTTGACAACCATTCTGCTAGATAGCTGTGTTTTTGTTTTAGAGCAAGATGTTTCTGTTTACGGCCTACAGGCTCTTTAAAAGTGGAATATCCAAAATCTGCTTTTAGAAGAAACGTGTTTCTATGTCGCTGAATCTAAACATAGATGAAACTTCCTAAGGTGAACGAACACAAAGCAGAGTAGTTTGAACTAGACGTTTCTCCTGGGTTTTAAACGCAGTCTTACTGGTAGTTCTCATATGCCTGTATATGGCTGAAAATATCTGTTTCCAGATTCTCGAAGCAAAGGATTTCTGAACTGCTGCAAACACACATCAGTTTAACTCTGTGAGTTCATTGTGCAGCTTGACAACCATTCTGCTAGATAAGCTCCGTTTTTGTTTTAGAGCAAGATGTTTCTGTTTACGGCCTACAGGCTCTTTCACA
>NW_022438748.1:0-12480 GCF_009761245.1 Sapajus apella
TTGCGGCGGCAGAGGAACTTCCTGCGCGGTTGCTATGGTTGCGAGGGCGGGACTAGGGGATCCTTTTGTAGAGGGATGGCTCCCTTTTCCTTGTTGGTTGGAGCCATTGGGGCTTGTTGCAGTCCTTTTTCGGGTTGTCGCTCACTTGCCGTTTGCCTGTCCCAGCCGAAGTCTCCAGGCTTGTGGCCGAAAAGCAGCGGAAAAAATGGAATTTTCTCTGCTATTGGTGGCGTTTGGTTTCTGGAGTCGGCAGGTGGTAGTGTTGCGCCGTGGAGCGGCCTTGCTCTCCTCCCTCCCCGCCCTTCGCGAGCGAAAAAACATCGCCGAGCCTTTTCCGAGGGAAGAGGCATTTTTTTTCCCCTTCTAGTGTTTGCATGGGGGGGGGTTCCTTGCTGAAACTTACCACCAGTGGACAAAGGCCTTTTGCTTTTCAAATCTGCCTGTCTCCAGCTAGCCGGCTGCGTCCCTTAGCAACCTTATTATTCTGCTGCTCTGAATAGTCTTGTCATTCACTTTCCCCCGCGTAGTCCTGG
Organism: Sapajus apella; assembly: GCF_009761245.1. Taxonomy (NCBI): domain Eukaryota; kingdom Metazoa; phylum Chordata; class Mammalia; order Primates; family Cebidae; genus Sapajus; species Sapajus apella. Next base: position 534 of record NW_022438748.1, read on the forward strand.
CACTTGGGGACATTCGTCAATATGTTCTTTCATTAGGATGGGCGTTCAGCCTCACTGGAGAACATTGCGAGGCGAGATAATGCAGAATAAAGAAAACGAATCTTTGCCAGCGTCCCATCACATAGCGGTGGGCGTTCATTATGCTTTCTGAAATTTCCTTAGAGGTTTTTTTCATCCATAAACTTGCATTTTCCACATACTGAGATTCCTACCTGCGTCACAACTTCATCCTTCTTTTGAAACTCGGTTTCACATTTTTGAAAAATAGCTTTTTTGATTTTCGTCGTTTGATTGAAATAATAATGCAAACGTTTTCTGGAATGTTTGATGTTTCTGTAAAACTCCAGTGCACAATTCATTAACTCCTGATCCATAGACAGCTGTCACTGTGTTCTCTTATGAGGGCACGAGCTGCGGTCTGTGTTCTAGTCTTTTGTCCTTAGTACCTGCAAGAGCACTTAGAACTTACTGGGTGCCTGATAAACATTGTAAAATAAAATATATTTTCCATCATTTTTCTTTATACATATACAATCAATCTTTTCATAGCACTGGAGTAGAGAAAATATAATGAAGAAAACTCCAGTTACATCAACAGCCATAATCACTAATCATATTTTATTATTTCTTTAAAGGTTTTTCATCTATAAAGTTAGATTTTAAACATAATGAGATTGACATTTGCATCATGTCTTTCAAAAAAATGTAAGCGATTCTATTTAGCATTAAGGTGTCCCACAAATTATTTCAAGAAGACTTGAAAAAATTTTATTCATGTCGTTTGATAATATATGTAGTATAGATGAGCCAAAACCAATTTAATAATTAAGCTGGATAACAGAAATAACCCCTGCCCGTCTATTTCAAAGGTTAATATCAGAAAGTGGTCATTATAATGACAGGAACTACATTTGTTTTGCTTTGTTTTTGCTGACCAACGTATTTTCAGCACACCACCAGAAGAGTGCCTAGCTTTGTCTTCTCAATATAGACATTTGTTGAATACAAATACAGGTACTAATTTCTTCCAGGTGATTTTTTTAAAAATAGGCCAGATGCCTTGGTTCCAGCCTGTAATCCTAGCACTTTGGGAGGCAGCGGCGGGAGGACTGCTTGATCTCAGGAGCTGGAGGCCAGCCTGGGCAACATAGTGAGACCCTGTCTCTACAAAACATAAACAATAAAATTAGCAGGCTGTGGTGGTGTATACTGATAGTCCCGGCTTTTGGGAGCCACAGGGGGCTGAGGTAGGGTTGCTTGAGCCCAGGAGATCTAGGCTGCAGTGAACATTGATTGCACCAGTGTACTCCAACCTGGGCAACAGAACAGAGACCCTATCTCAAAAAAAATGTGTCATTTCATAATACTTAGATTGTACTCTTTGAACAGTTTCCTACGTGGCTTATTTTTTCTTTCCATTTTGCACTATTTCTGTTTTTTGTTTTTTTTTTTTTTGCTTTTTATTTTTTTTTTTTTTTTGAGATGGAGTTTCGCTCTTTTTACCCAAGCTGGAGTGCAATGGCGCGATCTCGGCTCACCGCAACCTCCGCCTCCTGGGTTCAGGCAATTCTCCTGCCTCAGCCTCCTGAGTAGCTGGGACTACAGGCACGCGCCACTATGCCCAGCTGATTTTTTGTATTTTTAGTAGAGACGGGGTTTCACCATGTTGACCAGGGTGGTCTCGATCTCTTGACCTCGTGATCCACCCGCCTCGGCCTCCCAAAGTGCTGGGATTACAGGCGTGAGCCACCGCGCCCGGCCCATTTTGCACTATTTCTGTGAGCAGTGACTGCCATGATTTTTTTTAAAAAATGTTTTGCTGGCTCTTTTACATACTTACCCAGCATGTCGTTTCTTTTTATACTGGGGGCAGGAAAGCATTCTGCAAGCCAGTGTGTAATCTAGAGTCTGACAGACCAGGGACATTGGTGAATGTCATTGCTTTCTTTAAGGGGCCCTGAGACCCTTGACAACTGACTCCACCTCTATGTGCCTGTTTCCACAAGTGTAGATTAAGGGTGGTAACAGCATCCACTTCAGGGCATTTATCATAAATAGTCCCACAGGTTCTTGGATTGGGTCCTGGCAGTCGTAGATGTCATACTACTCTTGCTATCTACAATATTTTGTTACATGTGTAGTAGGTACAGAATTTTTTCTTTTTATTTTTATTTTTTTTTTTTGAGACAGGGTCTCTGTCACCCAGGCTGGAGTGCAGTGGCAATGGTGGCTCACTGCAACCTCCGCCTCTCAGGTTCAAGCAATTCTCATGCCTCACCCTCCTGAGTAGCTGGGATTACAAGCATACACTACCACGCCCAGTTGATTTTGTCTTTTTAGTAGAGACAGGGTTTTGTCATGTTGGCCAGGCTGCTGTCACACTCCTGGCCTCAAGCTATCCACCCGCCTCAGCCTCCCAAAGTGTTGGTATTACAGGCGTGAGCCACGGCACCCAGCCAGATTTTTAAGCCAGATTTTTTTTTTTTTTTTTAGAGTGCATGTAATAAAATCTGGTCTTGAAATTTAGTTATAGCTGCTATGTGTTTTCATTTCCCATTTTTGCCTTCTGGTAGAAAATGCACTCTAGTAATTGCTAGGAAAATTCATGCAAGGAAATGTGTAGGAGGAAAGCATATTGATATATTCCTCAAAGATTGTCACTCCATAAAATGAATATTTTAGTACATATATTTTTTTTACTATCTCTGATTTTTTTTTTTTTTTGAGATGGAGTTTCGCTCTTGTTGGCCAGGCTGGAGTGCAATGGTGCAATCTCGCCTCACTGCAATCTCCAGCTCCTGGGTTCAAGCAATTCTCCTGCCTCAGCCTCCTGAGTACCTGGGATTACAGGCACACGCCACCAGGCCCAGCTAATTTTTGTATTTTTAGAAGAGACAGGGTTTTACCATGTTGTTGATAGTCACTCGGGGTGGCTGGCAAAGTATTAAATATTAGGAAAAGTTATAGAGTGTCATCTCAAACTTTTTGGAAGGCAAAAGGTTTTACTGGGGCAAGGTGAAGGCAGCCGCCTCATTTACATTAGCATAGGAAAGAGAGACGATCAAAAGCTTTCCCAGTGTAAGTCTGTTTACCCCTTTGTCTCCCCTGTGTTTACTCATGTAAATTTTGTGCTGGGTGGTCCTGTCAGGAGGAGATCAAAGGGAAATTACCTGTTAATAGTGTTTACTCAGGGCCCAGAACCTAAAACTTTTATCAGTCACAAAACCATTCTTTCAACCATGTTAATTATCCACAAGTGTGTTGACTTAGAACCTCTGTTATAAAATTCATACTGAATAAATGTAACCATGGAGAGGGAGTCTGGGTTAATTGGTTGTGTATTTCGCCCTCTGAAAGCAGCCAGCGGCTATCACTAACCCACTTGTATCACTGTAATGGTGTGACAGTGCATTCATTCATCCGTCATTGAGTCAGGGTCTGCAGGACAGACCTCCGCAGGTGGTGGTCGACATCTCACCATGTTGGCCAGGCTGGTCTCAAACTCCTGACCTCAGGTGATCCACCTGTCTTGCCCCCCCAAAGTGCTGGGATTACAGGCATGAGTCACTTCACCCAGCTCTGGTTATTTTTAATAGATACCAGAAGTAGATTTACTAGATGGAAAAGCATGAACACTTTACACTCTTGGTGCATATTGCAGGAAATATAATACCCATTTGTATTGCCACTGACATTTTATGAGTGACTTCAAGAAAGACTATCTTGAATTATTGAAAGAGTCCCTTTGGGGCTCTTAAATATGTGAAAACTTGGACTTTGGCTCAGCACCTTAAAACAAAAAGAAGGTAAGATAGCTCACTTACAATGAGTGGCTTTCTTTAATAGATAAGAAGCCGCCACTGAGAAAAGAGACAATCCAGGCAGACTCTAATCTATGGAGGTCTCTTTGAAAAACCTTCAGCCTTCTCCCCACAGAGACCTCCTCCCCTTGGTCTAAGGCTGCTTCTGCCTCTTATAATGCCAGTCCCTGTTGGCTGCCCTGCTTTCCTGGTCTTCGCCTTCCGTTGTGCCCCTTCCTCCTCTTCCTACCTTTCCCCACCTCCCTCTTACCTTTAGATGCAGACCTTCACCACCCCCTTCCCAAGCAGTTCCTGACCCCAATCCTGTGACCTTGGAACCCTGTTTGTGGGCTGACTTCCATGCCATAGTCAAAGATCTCCCAAATCCTGAAAATGAAAGAAATGTATTTGGGGTGGTTTTGGGGCTTATGCTCCTGAGCTCCTTTTTTTTTTTTTTTTTAAGATGGAGTTCCACTCTTGTTGCGGTTCACTTCAACCTCTAACTCCCAGGTTCAAGCAATTCCCCTGCCTCAGCCTCCTGAGTAGCTGGGATTACAGGCGCCTGCCACCACACCTGGCTAATTTTTTGTATTTTTAGTAGAGAAGGGGTTTCACCATGTTGGCCAGGCTGGTCTCGAACTCCTGACCTCAGGTGATCCACCCGTCTTGGCCTCCCAAAGGATTACAGGCATGAGCCATCGTACCCGGCCACTCTGAGCTCCTTGATCTGTATCATTTAGCACACCTACTAAAGTAGGACCAGGAGATCCCTGACCCTGGTTTGACAAGGCCACCATAAATTAGGATTTAGGTAACCCTGCTAGAAATTACACCTGCTTTGCTTATGTAAAAGCCCAGGAAATAGGATAGTGTCTTTTCAAGGCTATCCCTGAAGTTTATGCCCCTCATAATTACTAGAGAACAATCCAACCCTGTTGACAAAGACAGGATGAATCTGTCTCTAACTATAGAGAGTAATTAGAGACTATTTTCAGGAATACTAGAGGTTGGGCATTAATGCTAATACTGCCAAGGAGTTCTCCTTTTTTGTTAATAGCCCTAAGCCTGAAATCTCTGCTGCTGTTCAGAAGCAGAAATAGGTGGGCAGGTCATACCCATCCATGAGTTACAACACTTAGCTCAGTATTTTGAAGAAAGCATGATAAACAAGGAGAAAACTGCACACACAGTCTTACGGCCCTCAACTTCACCTGAGGGAAACAAAAGGGCCTCTACAAATACAACACAGCTAGACAAGCACGTGTGCTGATGCTGTGGTTTATGATTTTGGTATTCTATGGAAACAACAGAGTGTCCTACCTGTGGCTGGTACTTGTGTTAAGTGTGGTGAGCAAGGTTGAGATTTACTAGAAACCTTGCTCCAGGAATTGGATATAAGTGTAGTCAAAGCTCCTACTAGGACATAAACCTGTGAAACAAAAGGAAAGTCCTTGGCTCGTACGCTAAACAAACAATCCTCTCTCATTCAAGTTCAGCAAACTACTGATGGTCTGGTTCCTCCAGACCACATCTATGAAATCTTGGGAAAACTGCAGTCACAAGCATTCGATTCTATAAAAGAGATAAGGGAGAATGGCAGTTCCTCAACAAATTAAACATAGAATCGCTATGTGATCCAGCAATTCCACTTCTTGGTATATACCAAAAGAATTTGAGTCAGGGACTCAAACAGATATTTAAACACCCATTTTCATTGCAGCATTATTCTCAATAGCCAAAATGTGGAAGCAACCCAACTGTCCATTGACAGATGAACAAATACACAAAATGTGGTATATAAAGACAATGGAGTATTATTCAGCCTTTAAAAAGGAAGGGCATTCTGACACATGCTACATCATTAAAAAACCTTGAAGACATACTAAGTGAAATAAGACAGTCACAAAGACAAACATTATATAATTCCACTTATATGAGGTATTTAGGGTAGTCACATTCATAGAGACAAGGAGTACAATGGTGGTTGCCAGGGGCTGGAAGGAGCAGGGAATACAGAGTTATGGTTCAGTCGGGACAGAGTTTCAGTTTTGCAAGATGAAAAGAGTTCTGGAGATGGATGGTGCTGGTGCCTGCAGAACAATGTGAATGTACTCAATGGAACTGACCTATATACTTAAAAATGGTTAACAATAGTAAATGGCATGTTACGTATATTTTACCACAATAAAATGAGATATTGGAAGAAACCCAATGTTCCCTTCCATCAGATGGGCAATGGAGATACCAAGACTGCTGTTTGGCCTTTCCAGTTTAATTGGAGCTTGATGAAAAATGTGTAGGCTATGATCCATCACAGTAAACAAACTTGAAAACTCCTCTGGGCCAACACTGGTGGGGAAATCTTTAATTGAGTAGCAGACGATGTCCCCAGGGTATGTTCTACCTGCAACACTTTATAATCCTGGACAAACTGTAAATGTGGGACATGGACAGAAACCAAAACTCCAGGGACCTTTTGAAGATTTACAGATGGACTTTATACAACTCCCTGCATCAGAACAAATTTCCTTAATTGCCTTGCTCTAAGGCATCAGCTCTTACTATGACTTTTAAGAAAATTAGAATTTGTACTTTCTATCTGGGGAATCTCTACTTACTCATTTTACTGAAATTATAATTAAGAAACTTTGTAAGCCAAAAATTATACGATCGCTACCAACTTCTATCCTCACTCTGCTATTTGTTTCTTCTCCGTGTTCTCCCCATTTCCTACTCCCTTTCTCCTCTGCCCTTACTCAATACCCCAAATCTTTCTCATTTTCTTGCTCAGGCTTATGAACCTAATGTCACCTATTGGCTCTGCACCTTTTCCTGTCAATTCTATTTTATATCTCCTCTATTTCCTACCCTGAAAGAAATCTCTCCACCATTACTGCTGCCATCTGAGGCACATTCTCATACAAACTGGACCTCTGACAACTCTCCAAAATTATCACCCCCTACCCAGTATACACACCAAAGGAGATTAACTTGTTTTTATCCAAAGGAAGTGTTTGTTTGTAATCATAAATGTGTGGGCCTAAGCTACTACTTCAAGGAAAACCTGCCAGGTTATTAGCCCAAATGAAGTGGTTGGGTATCCTGGGTTTAGCCCCAACACCAGCCACTCTCAGGAAAGCTACATGATAAATTGTGACAATCGGGGTTTTTTTTTTCCTTCCCTGGAGAATACTTTGTTGTGGGTTCACTGCCTTTTTTTTTTTAACCAGCCAATTGGATAGTCATGTTACCCATCTCTTTTTCCCTTTCTGATTACACATTTGGATAGAGTTTTGACAACTTACCAACTTTTTAGAAGTGGAGTAAAAACTCTCACTTCTGGACAGAAGAACAGACCATTGTCAAGAGTGAGAACATCCCTCTGCAAAACACCCATTCTCTCCAGGGGATGAACAGGAACTTTCTGAAAAAGCTAAAAGACTTGGAATCATTTTAGATGAATTTGCCACCAAAAGGGACAGGTCTCAGGTTGCAGGCTTTTCTGGACAAGCAGCTGTGTGGGTTACTGAAGAAGCTCAACCCAATGCCCAGATTTTCCATGCTCTCAATTATGAAGCCAACCAAGCCACCAGTGATGTCACCAAAAATATTAACACAATCACTCAAGAAATGCCAGAACTCTAGCGGTTGTTGTCCATCATTAGCTGGCATTAGCCATCATCCCAGCAGAGCTAGGAGATGGATGCACTTGTGCAGTTGTCAATAACGACTGCAGTACATATATCCCCCCACACCTTTCTGATGTCTTTTTGATGAGTCACCACATAGTCCTGATCGCTGGCACCTCTGGGTTATCATTGAGCGGCTGAGAATATGACCTTTTCCCTTGAATGTTCCCAACAGGGATACAGTTCTGGGGATGCATTTTTCCCCCCAAGAAATAGTGATATTTTTTTCTTTTTGTTCTCATAGCAATACTCCTCATGAAGTCTATCCAATCACATCTAGTTAAGACCAGCAGCACTCTCCTATCCAAATGGATGATCCATTCCAATATGATATATCCTTATAATTTTTTTTCTCTCCAAAAAAGAATGTGCTGGCAATGAAAGGAGTTCATCTCGTCTAAGAGGAGGGACTGGAAATATTAATTAATTCATGTATTTATTTAGAGACAGGGTCTCACTCTGTTGCCCAGGCTGGAGTGCAGTGGGACAATCTTGGCTCACCACAACCTCTGCCACCTGGGTTCAAGCAATTCTCATGCCTCAGCCTCCTGAGTAGTTGGGACTACAGGCATGCCCCACCATGCCTGGCCAATTTTTGTATTTTTAGTAGAGACGGGGTTTCACCATGTTGGCCCAGCTGGTCTCAAATTCCTGACCTCAAGTGAACCTCCCATCTTGGCCTCCCAAAGTTCTGGGATTTGTTTTTAATTTTTAAAAATTAGCCAGGTACTTGGGAGGCTGAGGTGGGAGGATCAGAGGTCGAGACTGCAGTGAGCCATGATTGCACCACTGCATTCCAGCCTGGGTAATAGAGACCCTGTCTCAAAAAAAAAAAAAAGAAAAAAGAAATATGAGGAAATTTGTCCCTTGAGTCATCATGGGGTTCACATTATACAAACATCTTTAGCATCACACACCTGAGCACTGATGTCTCTAAGTAGCAGTTTTCTCATCTGTTAAACAGGAATAATTACAGTAACCAGTAACCATCTCCAAAGGTTTCTATGATCAATGAGATTAATAATACATGTAAAGGACTCAGCATAGTACCCAACACATAGTATATGCTCAATAAATCTCAGCCACATGATTTGAAATAGATAAGAATACAGTCTCTGGAATCGTAATTTTAGGGAGAGTAAAGACTTTCTTTACATCTTTTTTTTTTATTATTATTTGAGACAAGGTCTTGCTCTGTTGCTCAAGCTGGAGTGCCATGGCATGATCACACCTCACTGCAGCCTTCAACTACAGGGCTCAAGCAATCCTCCCACTCCAGCCTCTTGAGTAACTGGAACCATACCCGCCTAATGAAAAAAAATTTTTTTGTAGAGATGGGGTCCCTACATCTTTAAAATACAAACAAAGGGTGTCTGTGCCAAAACCAAAATACATCCTAAGATGCCACTAGGAAACAAACATAGGAAAAACTATGATTTGGTATTTGGAAAAGACAGATCATGAAAAACTCACTAAATTGACAAAAAGGACTCAAATTTCTATAGAGCTTGGTTTTCAGTGATGCTGCAGTCCCTACACTTATATAACTATTTAGCTAGGACACAGGCTAATCGATTTAATGAGGCAGCAAAAATATGTTAGCTTTAACAAAAGATAAAAGTTTTCTTCAAATAGTCTTTTTATTAAGCCAGGGGCCAGTACAGTAACTTGACAGTGCTGGAGACCTAAGCAGAGCGATTACATTGTAGTGGCTGCTACTCCTATGGATTGCTGTACTGACTCATTTTCACAACTTCATTTCTCTCCCATCTTCCTTCCTGACATGTGTGGGAGACTGAGCACAGAGGAAATCTTAGAAATCATGTAGACCAGTGGATTTCAAAGTTTTTGTTCAAAGAATGTTTCTTGAAAAAAAAAATCCAATGCATAAGAGAAAAAAAGAGGAGCTGCTATGCTGGGAACAGGGACACTCTCACCACACCCCTCCCTGGATCCTGCTGCAGGCCCAGGAAAGAGCAAGCCCAGAGAGGCAAAGTGATTCAGTCAAATAGGTATGGCCGGCAGGGCAGGAACTATTAATAGAAAGGAAGTTCTCCTGAGCCCTGGCCCAAGGCCTGGCATGAGGCCCTGTGAGAGGAAGTGAGTATTAGTGGAGAACTGATTGTCCAAATCAAACCGCAGCTTTATGGTAATGAAGTTGTCTGCATAACTTAACTGATTATTTGTGTACAGTACTGTTTACAGTGAGCCCCCTCCACCTTTTTGGTAAGAAGTATGTGATTTTTTTCAGTTATATGAGGCATACCCAAAGCATCTTCAGAAGTAATAGCTAGACATGGAGAAAGACCACTGCAGTCAGATCAGTCTTGGTTGACATATACTGCTTCCGGTCAAGTGATGGTGTCCCTGACTCCAATGACATGTTGGGAATTGGGCTCCTAAGTTCATATTTCATGTATTTTTCTTTATGCCCCCAGTACATCATTACATCACCAAATCAATGCAGCAAGTTAGGTTGACTGTAGCTTCTTACCACTGGGCCGGATAACCTTAGCATGCCTTCCAGAATCTCATTTCTATGAATTGACTTGATCTAGGGCAGTGTTATGGGGAAGACAGCCAATATATTGAAAGCTGATCAAAACACAGAATAAAATATCCTTCTCTATCTAGGCAATTCTAAGCTACAACTTACTCAATTACCCCATCTATACTAAAAAGCCTCAGTCAGATTTTTATGGAATGAAGGAGTGTTTTACATGCAAATCCCTGAACTCTTTCCTGAATATCATAAACAAGTAAAATTACCTTCCCTAAGTGAATTGGCCTGACGGATGCAAGACAGACATTTAAGAAATGTTAACGACAAAGGCAAATGCTCACTACAAAATGTGAAACAAAAAAATAATCATGTAGAAAACCGGTGCTATATTATAATCCAGGGTAATGAAAAGATTGACTCTACGTGTATAAGGAAAATTGACTGGAAATGTAAATATAATTCACGTTTACTAGGCACCCAGGAAGTCCTAAGTGCTCTTCCAGGTGCTGACGGCAAAGGAACACATACAGACCACAGCTCCTGCCCTTATACGAGAACACAGTGACAGCTGTCTTTGGATATCGAATCAATGAATTGTGCACTCGAGTTTTACAGGAACTTTCAACATTCCAGAAAACGTTTGCATTATTATTTCAATCAAAATGACAAAAGTTACAAAAAGGGTTTTTCAAAAATGTGAAACCGAGTTTAAAAAGAAGAATGTTGAAGTCGTGATGCAAGTAGGAATCTTACTATGTGGAAAATGCACCTTTATGGATGAAAAACCCTCTAAGGAAATACCACAAAGCATAATGAATGATCATTGCTGCGTGATGGAGCAGTGGCTAAGATTCATTTTCTTTATTCAGCGTTGTCTCGTCTTGCAATGTTCTTCAGTGAGGCTAAACGCCCTCCCTAATGAAAGAATACATTGAAGGGCCAGGTGCTGTGACTCAGGTCTGTAATCCCAGCACTTTGGGAGGCCTAAGCCTGCGGATCACCTGAGGTCAGGAGTTCGAGACCAGCCTGGCCAACATGGTGAAACCCCCGTCTCTACTAAAAACACAAAAATTAGCGGGGTGTGATGGCGGAGGCTGAGGCAAGAGACTCGCTTGAACCCGCGAGGCGGAGGTTGCAATGAACCTCGCACCACTGCACTCCAGCCAGAACGACAGCAAGACTCTGTCTCACAAGAAAAAAAAAAAAAATTGACGGGCTTCCCAAGCGCGTCCACAGGCGCCAGGACGACGTGGGGGAAAAAGGACAAGACCAGCAGAATAAGGGTTGCTAAGGGAGGCGGGTAGTCCTGCGGGAGACAGGCCGATATGAAAAGCAAAAGGCCTTTGTTCACAGGCGCTGAGTTTCACCAACGGATCCCGCTGCAGAAGGCGGTAACTCAGGCTCCGGGGCGCGCCAGGACCTGCGGGCGCAGACCCCAAGGGGGGAAAAAGCCTCTTCTCTCGGAGAAGGCTCGGCAGCATTTTTTCCGCAGCAAAGGGCGGGGCGGGAAACGAGCAGGGAGTCCACGGAGCAACACTGCCACCTGCCGGCCAGGGAAACCGAGCACCACCAAACGCAGAGAAAATTCCATTTTCTCCGAGGCTTTTCCGCCGCGAGGCCGGAGACGTCAGCTGGCAAAGGCAAACGGGAAGAGAAGGGCAAGCCGAGAAGGGACTAGAACCAGTTACAATGCCTTCGGCGAACAGGAAAGAGGGACGGAGCCCTACACAAAAGCCTCCCCAGTCCCGCCCTCGCCACCATAGCAACCGTTAGGCAGTACCGCTCTCCCAACCATAGCAACCGCGAAGGAAGTTCCTGCGACTCCGGACGGCCCCCACTAGTCCCGCCCCCATAACCACAGCAACCGCGCATTAAGTTTCTAAGCTCGGGCCTTCCCCACTAGTCGCTCCCTCGCAACCATAGCAACCGCGCAGGAAGTTCCTCTGCCGCCGCAA
>NW_022438749.1:0-12467 GCF_009761245.1 Sapajus apella
GGGGAGGGGGAGGAGGGAGGGCAGCACGAGCAGAAGCCCAAATGCACACTCACAGGAAGGCACCTGCCTGGGCTGGCACAGCATGGCTGTGTAAAGCAGTGCAGGAAGAAAGGAGCAGACCGCCTGGTGCCACACACACAAAGCTGCAGGAATCTGGACGCCACCTAGGAATCCCCTCAATGCCCTGCTATTTTTTAACAGGTAAACAGCAGATATTTCTAAATAAAACTTAGGGTACTTTAGGCTACAAAAATGAGTCACTCCTGAGTTCTTTCTGGATTTAAGATAGGATTCAGTTTACAAACATAAAATTTACACACACCTTGTCAGATGTGTCTCTAACCTTTAAGCACCTATATCAAATCAAAATGAGAAAAAAGATATCGAGCTGAGCGGGCTTACAATTTTGCAATGTCAGCATGCGTACTTAGGCATTTTGTTCAAGTCCAAGGTATCCGCTCTACAGTATTTAGTGGCGCACTAAGTGGAAGCTTCAGATAAATGTTTTCTGAGGATTTACATTTGCAAAAGCGCTCCAGGGCACACACACCAAACCAGACACCCTGAAACCCTCCGCTTCTTTCCCCCAGCGTGGAGCCTAGCTCACTGCTGAATGGAGACAGCTTTCCTCAAGTGAGTCTCCTCTTTGTCTATTTCTCCTACTTGGACAAGAATCTCATAGAGAAAGCTTTTGGTTCCACTGGTGCCTACCCACCTGATAATGTAACATAAAAGTCTCCATTTGAACTCCCATGAATTTGGCCTTCACTTCAAAGTCTCCGACTTCTTCTGTTGGACTGATTTCAAAGATAACATTTTTAAACCTGTTGAAACATAACATCATAAGGGTGTGGTTTTATGTTCTCATATAAAAATATTCTGTGAAATGGGGAAATGAGATAAACCAAGTCTTCAAGGGTGAAAATGGGTAGAAAATACAAGTAGAAAGTACTTCTGCAGCGGAAGCAGCCGGGTTACCACGCCTAGGTCCCATCTGCTCTGGGACCTGGAGAGAGGAATGGCAACCTCTTTCTGCCTGCAGCACTTGCATGCTATGAAAGAGGAACCACTGCGGAGTGCCACAAGTAGCCTGACAAGGGATGACAGCACAGAAATTCTCTTCATTTCCACAAGGCCAAAAATGAAACCTAACGATAAAAGGAGAAAACAGAGGAAAGTGGGCGGAAGGAGAGGGTATGCGCGTGTGAATACACGCATGTTTGAGGACTGGGAGAAGCAAGTAAACAAAAGGGGGTCAGTGAAAAAACACCAAGGGAGGTGGTTTTTTCTTTTTTTGTTTTTTGAGACGGAGTTTCACTCTTGCTACCCAGGCTGGAGTGCAATGGCACGATCTCAGCTCACCGCAACCTCCGCCTCCTGGGTAGATGACTTGAGCTCAGGAATTTAAGACCAGCCTGGCCAATACAGTGAAACACCGTCTCTACTAAAAATACAAAAATTATCTGGGTATGGTGACAGGCACCTGTAATCCAAGCTACGCAGGAGACTGAAGCAGGAGAACCACTTGAGCTTGGGAGTGGGCGTTGCGGGGAGCTGAGATTGCGCCACTGCACTCCATCCTGGGCGACAGAGCGAATTATTTCAAAAAAGAGGCCTGTAATCCCAGCACTTTAGGAGGCTGAGGTGGGCAGATCATATGAGGTCAGGAGTTTGAGATTAGCCTGGCCAACATGGTAAAACCTAATTTCTACTAAAACCACAAAAACTTAGCTGGGTGTTGTGGTGCACGTCTGTGGTGCCACCTACTCAGGACGCTGAGGTGGGGGAATTGCTTGAACCTGGGAGGCAGAGGCTGCAGTGAGCTGAGATCACACCACTGTACTCTAGCCTGGGTGACAGAGAGACTGTCAAAAAAATAATAAAATAAAAAAATATACATATATAAAGTAGTTAGATAAACAAGTGGGTGCGCCATGGATAATCTTTCTGTGAATAGAAAAAAATATATTAAAACGATTTCAGTGGTTATCTCTGGCTTGTGGAATTACAGGTATTTTCTTTTTTACGTTTTACCAGATTTCAAAGTTTAATAATGAATGCATATTATTTTAGAATCAGAAAAATGTAAAAGGTTATTTTTTAAAAAAGTGTTTTGTTTTTCCCCCCCGAAACAGAGGTCACAGGGATGACTGAGGAGACAGACGCTCAATAAATGCTTGCTAATGATGCTGGGCCCAGGACCTATGGGAGGATGACACATCCGGTCCATGAACCATGTGCAAAGCAAGAAGATACTTCCCAGAAAAGAAAATGAAGATAAGTGACTGGTTCGTAGCTATAAGTGGAATAAAGCAAACCCCTCTTATTGTTACTCTTAATTTATTCTTGGTTCAGAAACAGAAGAAATCCAAGGAATGGCTTCCCGCTTAATGAGGAAAAATTAAGATCAAACCCAAACAAAGAAGTAAACATGTTCTGAGACAAATGTTCTGCAGAAAAGGAAAAGAAAAACTCTTTTATGACAAATTAACTCTGAGTATGAGGCCCAATTCTACACATAGCAGTATGTAAATAAATAAAAAACATTAAAAGTAACCACCCAGAAAAGAGAAATGAAGACAAGAAGACAAAGATGTGAGAAATGCAGAAATAAAAATCAGCTTATAAAAGAAAAAGCCAAGACTCACTGATTCACTTGCAGGTCCTCAATTTCCAGAAGAACTCCCTTTTCATGTAGTCTTGCTGCTGTATATTTCAGAGAAATCTTTTTGCTTTTCTTTCCTTTCATTTCCCTAGGCTTTTTAGAGACTCTGCAAAAAATCACATCATGTCATTTTCTAGAAGTAACCATCTACTATGAATCCTCATCATTGGCAACTGAAGGAAACAAGGTCAGAAACCAAACTTCCAGACATAAACATAGGTAACATACCAATTCTAAAACGGCAAACAAATGTTAGAATTAGCCTAAGCAATACCTCCGCAAAACAGGGAAAATATTACCAAATTGCTTCCATTTTGAGTTTAAATTATATTTGAGAACACTCCCATGAATTTAACAGTCTTAATTCTCCTATGTCCTTCTGGGAAATTAAGCACCTAAGGAGTAACTATGAGAGCTTCTGATGGGCAGCCTGAGGGAACGGTACTGAATCCCAGGAGTGAAGGAGCTATTCTAACCCCTTGGCCGTGCGGGGAAAAAATAACAATACCATCAAATAAACACTTTGTAAGAGCATTTAAGCCAGCACAGGAATTACAGATGAATGAAAACAAGGAAAAAGAAACAGGTGGGCCGGGCGCGGTGGCTCAAGCCTGTAATCCCAGCACTTTGGGAGGCCGAGGCGGGTGGATCACAAGGTCAAGAGATCGAGACCATCCTGGTCAACATGGTGAAACCCCGCCTCTACTAAAAATACAAAAAATTAGCTGGGCATGGTGGCACGTGCCTGTAATCCCAGCTACTCAGGAGGCTGAGGCAGGAGAATTGCCTGAACCCAGGAGGCGGAGGTTGCAGTGAGCCGAGATCGCGCCACTGCACTCCAGCCTGGGTAATAAGAGTGAAACTCCGTCTCAAAAAAACAGGTTAGGAGCTATTAGGATAATTTGGGCAAGAAGTGGTAACTTCAGAAATATGCCCACATTTTCAAAATGACGTATGTACAAGAGGTTATTTGCTGCAGAATTTAAAAAATAATAACAAACAACTAGAAACAAATGTTCATCAATGGAGAACTGTTTAAGCAAACTGTTCTATCTATCTGTATAATAGAATAATACGCAGCATTAAAAAAGAAATGAGAATCCAGGTCTGTCTGCTTAGAAGGCCTGGAGGCCATAACAAATCTGTCAATGAACACACCTAGCGTCTAGATCTTGGTTTCTAAATATCATTCTTCGTTCAAAGAAACCAGGGATGCTTGGAGAAACAGTTCATTCTGGGCCTGGGGAGGGGAAACTACAGCTTGAACATGAAACATCTTGTGACAGAAAGTCAGGTAGTGCACAAAGAACAATGGGAACGTGTCAAAAGCTCACAGGAGTCAGCTGTGCAAGCCGGATGAGGTGGACCTGTTTTTCATCCCTTCCCATCAGCCCTACCTGACCCCAGGGAGTCTTCCAGGAGAAAGAGAAAAACAGAGTACGTGCACGAGCCAGAGAGACGGGGAGCAGATATGGTAAAATGTTAAAAACGGATGAATCTAGGTGAAGGGCATATGGATGCTTATTGTTCTATTCATTCAGTCTTTCTGAGATTTGAAAACTGTTAAAATAAAAAGGAATAAATAAACTAACCCTACAAGAAAAATCTGCTCTTGTCACCCCACCTCTCTGGGTTTTCAGTTCCCTCCCTGTAAAATGGGCATGCTGATGGTTTGTGGCCAGTGCCAAGAAGGCTGGATCAGACTTTCCTTAGCACCCAGGAAAAAATCAGAGCCTATAATCTTGTCCCCAGAAAGTACAGAGAGGGAAAGGGGATCCAAATTTGTATAATATTCCTTAAGTGATTTGGGGATCACTAGATGATCTCCTTCCACAATTTTAATTTCTAGGACCAAGAAGATTTTCTTTTCTTTTTTTTTTTTTTTTTTTTGAGATGGAGTCTTGCTCTGTCGCCCAGGCTGGAGTCTCCCAGGTTCAGGTAATTCTCCTACCTCATCCTCCCAAGTAGCTGGGACTACAGGCACATGCCACCACACCCAGCTAATGTTTGTATTTTTAGAAGAGGTGGGCTTTCACCATGTTGACCAGGCTGGTCTTGAACTCCTGACCTCAAATGATACAGTCGCCTTGGCCTTCCAAATTGCAGGGATTATAGGTGTGAGTCACCTTTACCAGCCCCAAAAAGGTGTTTTGCAAAAGGAATACTTAACAACAAGCATCCATGAAATCCCACGCCCATTATTTACATCACATACTAACAAATAGAACTACATCATTATACAGAAAATTAGACGCAAAATAAAAGACTAATAGAGTATATAGATCCAGTGTATTTTAAGCAAAAATTTCCAATGTTATTTCAGTTGCCTCTGCTTTTTCCTCACTCTAATAATTCTTTTCCCTGACATTGATTCTTATAAAAGAAAAAATACTCACTTGCCCTTGCTGGCTAAGTTATCCAAGCAGGTTTTGATATAGCTTTTATAGTAATCCACCTGCTCGCCATAGAAGGTGGCCTTAGAGTTCAGAGCAGCGTATGTTTGCTGCAGCTTCACTAGCTCAGCCTTCCTCCTCTGTCGGTACCGCCGCTGATTCCGAATATCCTGAGGCATAATTATCAAAGTTAGAAAAACGACGACGGGCATCATGCACTTCTTGAGTCACTATCATTTCATGCCAGAAGCCAGCAGTACTTAACTCTCTCTTAACTATGACTACACCATTTGTTTTTTTGAGACAGAGCCTTGCTCTGTTACCCAGGCTGGAGTGTGCAGTGGTTGAAATC
This sequence comes from Sapajus apella, assembly GCF_009761245.1. Lineage (NCBI taxonomy): Eukaryota > Metazoa > Chordata > Mammalia > Primates > Cebidae > Sapajus > Sapajus apella. The sequence goes on from NW_022438749.1 coordinate 5,411, forward strand.
ATGGCTTATTGTAGCCTTGACCTCCCAGGCTCAGGTGAGCCCCCCACCTCAGCTTCCAGAGTAGCTGAGACTTACAGGCACATGGCACCACATCTGGCTAATTAAAACAATTTCTTTTGAAGAGATGGGGTCTCAATTGATCCTTCTGCCTTGGTCTCCGAAAGTGCTGAGATTCCAGATGTGAGCCACGGTGCCTGGCTTAACTATACATTCAACAGGCAGTAATTTGTTTTCACAAATTAAGAGAAATTAAGATCTCAAATTTTCTTCCCTCATTTGTATCTTCCAGTAGGGAAATGTGTTACATTCAGACTTATACATTTTTAGAATTTACTTGCAAAGCTGGTTTGGACCTCTTAAATATTTTGTTGGGACAGGGAGAAAAAGAGAATTATAATACATCAACTACCAATTTCCAGATGTGCATAATATATTATCTCAGTGTAACAGCAGAGAATACCTAAACTCTTGGTTCTCACCAAAGCTCCTCAGCTTGAGATGATTCACATAAATCAAGGATTTTACGATCAGCTTGATGTGAATTTGTATTTCACAGTAATCGTGAAGCCAAAGACAAATTTTTTAAGGCCACAGGAGGCTCTAGTTAAGGTCTTCTGCTTAGTAATTTAGGCCATGGAATAAGCCACCTCAGGGTCAGCAAGGCCCTCATGCTGGAGAGTCAGACACGGTTTCTTAGAGAGGAGGACACTAATGTGCCATGAACTGAAGCTAAGCTGCTATCTGAGCAACTACTGTCTCTTTATGAGCCCCTCGGCTTTCAACAAGGCCAGGTCCCCTCTGTCCCCCAAATGCAGTACCCTGGCAATGTCATTGATCAGTTCCTGGTATTTGTTTTTTGGGTCCACGGTTCCAAGCTCTGTCAGCTTCTTTAAGCCTGTCTGGATTTTCTCTTTCTTCTCCTGAAGACTGAGGTTGCTGTCTTCCTTTACAGATTTGGATTTTTTCATCTTGTCAGGAGTTTTGGCATCACGAATAGCACGTCTCTGCATGGCTCTCTGATGTTCTGCTTCCTATAGATGGGAAAAAGAAGTTCTCAGCAAGTTTACCACACTAATCCTAAACTTGAATCCACACCTGAACTTATACAGTTCAAAAAAAAATCCGTTAGGCCGGGCGCGGTGGCTCACGCCTGTAATCCCAGCACTTTGGGAGGCCGACGCGGGTGGATCACGAGGTCAAGAGATCGAGACCATCCTGGTCAACATGGTGAAACCCCGTCTCTACTAAAAATACAAAAAATTAGCTGGGCATGGTGGCGCGTGCCTGTAATCCCAGCTACTCAGGAGGCTGAGGCAAGAGAATTGCCTGAACCCAGGAGGCAGAGGTTGCGGTGAGCTGAGATCGCGCCATTGCACTCCAGCCTGGGTAACAAGAGCGAAACTCCGTCTCAAAAAAAAAAAAAAAAATCCGACCTGGAAACAGAAGGAAGCAAATTCTGCCCCCTAAGTGCTAGATGAGAAACTGCATGAAGCAGAGGCTTCTCTTCTACCTGTGAGAGACGATATCTACACAATCACACAACTGCTGAGGGGTTCTCTCCTGGACTCCAAGTACAACTGTGAGACTGGACGCTACTGGCTACAAAGTCATTTTTCTCTACCGCATTTTGAGACATGGAAGCCATTTAATTTTATTCAGAACTTAGCTGCATAAATGTTATAACTATACTAATACAACAAGACCCGTGCTTAGTAAATCCTTGATAATTCTTTCTGTCACTTTGTCCAGGTGGAATCATGCTCGAGCCTGGCATCCGCTGTCAAACATGCTGTATATGCCACATTGCAATAGGGAAACACCTTCCCTGACACTGCCATCCTTCATAGTGGCCATCCAATGTCTGTCCAACATATGATCTACACTCGCTGTTCTATTCTTTCAGCACTTTCTTTCTTGTTTCTTTTTCTTTTTTTTTCTGAGACAGAGTCTCGCTCTGTTGCCCAGGCTGGAGTGCAACGGCGCGATCTTGGCTCACTGCAACCTCTGCCTCCCAGGTTCACGTGATTCTCCCTGCCTCAGCCTCCTGAGTAGCTGGGATTACAGGTGCCCACCACCACGCCCGGCTAATTTTTGTATTTTTAGTTGAGACGGGGTTTCACCATGTTGGCCATGCTGGTCTTGAACTCCTGACCCCAGGTGATCCCCCCACCTCAGCCTCCTTCAGTGCTAGGATGACTAGTGCCCAGCCTCCGCACTGCTCTCATCACCAATCCCCATTCTCCCATTGAAAATCCAGCGTTTTTTCTTAGTTGTTACCTTGCTCACCCTCTCGCTCTCCACATGGTTTGGTACTTCCAAGTGACCTGTGGCCATTTCTTTCTAACCGTTTACTCTCAATACTTCGGTGACTGCCTCTGTGTTGACAGATCCCAAATCTTTGTGACTATGGCTCTGGTGCCATATTCTGAACTGTTTGTACTCAGATGTTTACATTCAGGATGGCCTATAGTTCCAACTTGTAATTCCCCAAGTGGGACAATTCCCTTTCCCAATATTTCCCTTTTTTTTTTTTTTAATGTCACGACTACTCTGCATCACATAATGTAAGGAGCATAAGCTTTGGAGGCAGACAGAATAGGATCCAACTCTGGTTCTGTCACTACAAGCTGATGATCTTGGTCAGTTAACCTGTAAGGGTCTTAGTTTCCTCATCCATAAAATAAGGATGAAAAGACTCAACTCAAAGGAATACTGCAAGGATTAAATGAAAGAACAGAGGGGAAAGCACCAGACGAATACTAGGTTCTCAATAAAGACTGGCTCCTCCTTTCTTACTTCAAACTTCTTTGCAGGTCCAACATGTTTCAAGTATTGTTTTATGTATTTATTTATTTATTTATTTATTGAGACAGAGTTTCGCTCTTGTTACCCAGGCTGGAGTGCAATGGCGCGATCTCGGCTCACTGCAACCTCCACCTCCTGGGTTCAGGCAATTCTCCTGCCTCAGCCTCCTGAGTCGCTGGGATTACAGGCACGTGCCACCATGCCCAGCTAATGTTTTGTAGTTTTAGTAGAGACGGGGTTTCACCATGTTGACCAGGATGGTCTCGATCTCTTGACCTCGTGATCCACCCGCCTCGGCCTCCCAAAGTGCTGGGATTACAGGCTTGAGCCACCGCGCCCGGCCAAGTATTGTTTTATATGTCCTTACTTGCCTTTCACACATATCTAATCGGTAATCAGTCATAGCAACTGAGAGCTGAGAATTCATTTAAAACAATGGTTTCCAAACAGCTCTCTGTGCAGCCTTAAGGGTATGCTGGAGGTACCACAGTATCCTATAGGGCTGGATTTCAGAGGCCCTATTCCTAGCTATCAGAGTAGCTTCAGAGTGGCAGAGTACCTGCTTTATATACTTGGCTTCTAGGTAAGTTGTCACGTAATAAAACATTACCATGCTTAAATTTTGAAAATGAATGACTTGACCTACTTTCCTTATTTGACAACTAAGAAACAGAGGTCTTTGGCCAGGTGCAGCGGCTCATGCCTGTCACCCCAGCACTTTGAGAGGCCTAGGTAGGGAGGTCACTTGAGGTCAATGAGATCAGCCTGGCCAACATGATGAAACCCCAACTCTAATAAAAATATAAACATTAGCCAGGTGTGGTGGTGACACGAGCCTGTAGTCCAGCTACTCAGGAGGCTGAGGCAGGAAAATCACTTGCACCCAGGAGGCAAAGGTTGCAGAGAGCCAAAATCACGACACTGCAGTCCAGCCTAGGTGACAAAGTGAGACTCTGTCTCAAGCTAAAAAAAAAAACAAAAAAAAAAACAAAGAAACAAAGGTCTTAGATAGGACCTGACTCATCCAACCCTTCACAATGCCAGCTCCCGACCCCCATCCGCCCACCCCGCTGGACCTTAACACACACCTAGAAGACTCAGCTACCATCTGCTCTGATAGTACTGCTGAATTAATTAACATTAAATGGTCTTGGACCTGATAGAGGCTCTTTATTCCTTATCTCTGCAGTGCCAAATTCCCATCTAGCTTGTGAGTTCTCAATAATTTGGTCTCATGTTTTCTCTCACTGCTCGCCTCCACCTACAGCTCCATTCTAGACACGGGGTCTGGTTACATCACGTTCCTCCCTCCTCTGTTCCTCTGCTCACGTCGTTCTCCTGCCTTGAGTGCCCTCTCTTGTCTTACATGCACACCGCTGGGTGCATACCTTTACACGTCTGGCTCCACTTCCACTTCTTTTAGGCAGCTTTCCTAATGCACTGCTTCACTGGCCTCTTTCCTGAACTGCTATCATTCTTTTAGTCAATATCATAGTTAATTTTGAATGGTTTCATCACTGCCTCAGGTATATATGTCACACTTCCCTAACAAGATCATGAGTTTACTGAGCTTAGGAGCTGCATTCTGTACTTTTCTTTTACCTACCAAGGCACTTAACAGAATTCCAACCATATAATATTCAATAAACTGCAAAAGAAATCCCTACACATTCATGGTTTCAATCAACCCTGGATCAAAAAACTACTTGAAACAAAAATAACCACAATAAAAAATCATACAAAATTTAAAAATACAGTAACAACTATTTACTTTGCATTTATACTGCAGTAGGTATTATAAGTAGTTTAGAGATGATTTAAAGTATATGGGAGAATGTGTGTGAGTTATATGCAAATACTACACCACTTTATAGAAGGGACTTGAACATCTATGGATTTTGGTTTTGGCCGGGGGTGGAGAGGTGGGCGGAATGGGTGCTGGAATGAATCCCCTGTAGATACCAAGGGACAGATATACCAGATGGACGCACTGGTTCTGCAGGCAAGTGCCAGTGAGCTTCCTGCCCAAAGGACATCGCCCCCTGGACGCAGGAACTAATAACTTTTCACATGAGCCGTAACTACCGCTGTCCCCCGGTTTCGTTCACGCTCACCCCTAAATTCCCACCTCTTATTTGTGTCTCCCCTCCTTTCTCTGACATGCGCCTATCGGGAGGGCTTATCTACCAAACAAAGGAGTATGTTAAACCCTGAATGTTACCTGTTCACTGGTGGCTGGTGTTTCTAGGATTTCTGTCAAGGTCTCTCCTGGCTGGAACCGGATGACATCCACAATTAAACGTTTTGTACTGAAAAGAGATGGGGGAAGCATTTAAATATTACCAGTGTTCTAGCTCCTCTCAAGTGGACCGAATCAGCAGCAGCACAAACAGCACCTCATGGAAGTCCCAAGTGGCAGCTGCCAGCACACAGTACTCAAGGCACTAGGCTATTTACCCAACCAGAAGTAGGTATGAGGGTTAGGCTTTCCAAGATTGACATTTCGTTGTAGCATATTAGCAAAGTAAGGCAGGTAAGTCCTGTGCCAAGTTCAATATGCAAGGTGACTGGTGACTGGGATTATGACAAGTATGAGAGGCAGTGTGGTCATTTCAGGTATGACCCAGCAGGTTCCTGCTCCAAAGGCCAGGAAACATTTGGATTACATCCATTTCATTCTTCCTGCTTTTGATACTCACTTCAGTAAGATGGTTCGAGCATCCATTTCTGCATTCTCATCTCCAGGCACATCAAATTTGTTGGTCAGGGTGAGAGATACTTCTGTCTTAGCCAGTGCCTCCTTATTTGGATCACTTAAATTGCCAGAGCTTTCCCCTGAAGTTTTGGGAGGGTGGAAAGAATCAGCATAATAAAGAGAGGAGATATTGGGGGGAAATAATACATATAAAAGACGATGCACGTCTAAGATAATACCTGAATCAGCTAACACGTACAGTGTGGCGAGAACAACTTTTACTGAGAAACAAAATGTTGTTATGTTAAATGATAACGGCAAAGGATCCATAATAACTTCATAAACGTTTGAGAAATCGTTTCAACACTACAATATCGCAATTCTCTCTCAAAACATTCTTTCTGGATGGGTGCAGTGGCTTGGGCCTGTAATCCCAGCACTTTGGAAGGCTGAAGGAAGAGGATCGCTTGGGGCCAGGTGTTTGGGACCAGCCTGGGCAACATAGCGAGACCCCATCTCTATTTAAAAAACAAAAACAAAACCACAAAACTCAGGAGGATCACTTGAGCCCACAGATTTGAGGCTGGAGTGAGCAATGACTGCACCACTGCACTCCAGTCTGGGCAACAGAGGGAGACCCTGTCTCATAACAAACCACATCTTTCCTTTAAAGGACTTGTAGCTTATAATTATGTAATTATTTGTGTATCTGCAATTTTTTTAAAAAGCGCAAATGGCAGATGTATCTGCACAGAAAATGATCTCTTCCTCTGACTCCGGTTCCTCACAGACAGTGACCGCATCTGGACTCTCTTTGTTGTTTTGTTTTGTCTCATATGAAACTATCAGAATCACATCCATTTTATTTCCCAACGTATATCCAGAGTTTGGTACAGTGCAGAAAACAGAGAAGACAGCAACTGCAACACTTCTGTCATGTTCCCCTTTCACCTTCCAGGCAGAAGTCAGAATGTTACCTATCAGGGACTCGATGGTGGGCACCTCTCCGAGGTCGTCCAGCAGCTCGTGGATTGGATCATTGTGCTCTGGAGCAATGGCATCCTGGTGATCTAACAGGAGCTGCAAACACCAACGATCAACTCCATTTACACATTCAACTCTCCAGCCCATCCCTCCCCAGAATGCCTAAAAATGATTTGCACAAAGAGGTTACAACAAAGTTCCTATATTCAAAGAACCAACAAGCACATCCTCAGCAAACTAACCCAAATAAACAATGTAACATAAAGCACCACATTGGGCTCTGCTGAATGACATATGTTACGATATAAGAAGAGGAAGGCTGGGCGCGGTGGCTCAAGCCTGTAATCCCAGCACTGTGGGAGGCCGAGGCGGGTGGATCACGAGGTCAAGAGATCGAGACCATCCTGGTCAACATGGGGAAACCCCGTCTCTACTAAAAATACAAAAAATTAGCTGGGCATGATGGCGCGTGCCTGTAATCCCAGTGACTCAGGAGGCTGGGGCAGGAGAATTGCCTGAACCCGGGAGGCGGAGGTTGCGGTGAGCCGAGATCGCGCCATTGCACTCCAGCCT
>NW_022438750.1:0-12466 GCF_009761245.1 Sapajus apella
CAAATAATTAATCTCCTGAAAAATAACAATAACGATAAACATGAAAATCGATGTAACGTATCTCCTAATTTCATGTTGATAACATGTGAAAATGATAGTATTTTGCTTTATTGACATAAATACACTATTATATAAATTTACTTGTCTTATCTTCTTATATTGAATGTGGCGATTAGACACTAGGGGTCACAGGAGGATCGTGTCACACCATTATTGGGCAGAGCTGCTCAGGACTCTTACAGGTGACAGGTGCTATTGAGTACCCTCGTGTAGGAAGCCCATCTCCACCAGACGATGTAAGTGTGAACCCAGAAAGAGGCGCTGGAACAATAGAGACGAGAACCTACTCATGTGGAAGACAGTGCCCTTGGGCCCTGCTCCGGCTCCATCCTACGTCACCCACATCCATCTCACTGTGCATCATTTCGTGCCCTGCCTGAGCTCATGACTGGGGGGACCTAGCAGGTCTGGCTGTGTCGTCACTGCTGTCTCACGTGGCTCTGGGTGTAACAAAGACCACAAACATAGGAGAGGTTGTTTTCAAAGGGTAAACAATTCTTTACTGCACGTGACATAGACTTGTTGCTAAATCCCATGGGTCTACAGTAGGATTCTCCTCTGAAGCTTTGCCTTAAGCACAAGGTTTCAGTTCCTGTGCCCAATCCCCTGTTATGGTGGAGTCTGCTAGTTTCTCTGGCCCAACAGCAGGACACTCACACCCCTGCCTGCACCTGCTGCAGAGCCTTTCTGCTCTTGGCCCCAAAACAATGGGTGACTCAGTTCTCAGGCCCATGATTTACGGTGTCAGTATTCAGGTCTCAGGGGTCCCTGTGGCTTCTCTGGCTCCAAGTCTGGAAGCACAGGCTCCATGACCATCTATGGGCTCTAGGATGGGTAAGATGCTGATTATTACTGCAGCTCCTATAGGAGAGGTGGCACTTCCCACAGTGGTCCAAGTTCATGGGGAACTGAGACCCAAACTTGCCCGTGGCTCTCTGGCTCTCCCTTGCTCTGAAGATGCTTCATCACCCCGTGCCAGGGGCTTCCTGCAGCACGGCCTTGAGAATTCCTCTCTCTCAGCTCCTCTCCTTTCTTACCAAAAAGTCCAAAAGGAAACCTGCTCTGTGGTTTCCCAAGCACAAATAACACTGCAGCGAGCCTCCCTATGCAGAGTCCCTTGAGTTCATGCGTGCACATGACCACAGGATAAATTTCCAGAAGTGAAATTGCTGGATCAAAATCATGTGCATTAGCGATTTTTACCTATTGTTTTCACACTGCCCTCCAGAGGGGACCTACCAGTTTACAATGCCAGTCCTAAGTATTGATTGGAATTTATTGGTAAAAGTGCCAATTTTGGCCAACCTATCACATATAAAAATTATCTTGTTACACTTTGATTTTTGATTTCTTCTAGTTTGCTTGAGGCTGGGCCTTTACTATTTCAGTGCTCATTGTTTTTTAGGATGTGGTAAACTTTTTCTTAAACGTCTAGATAAGAAGTATTTTAGCCTTTGCCACACAGGGGTCAACTTTGGGGATAATCCATAGGTACTGATAGCACTGTAATCATTAAAACATATAAAATATAAAAACCAGTATCAGTTCTGAGACCACTAAAAAAAAAAGTGTCAGTCCAGGGTGTCCCACAGGATGTGGTTTAACGGTCCTGGTTTTCAGGGTCATGTGAAGTTGGAAAATTGCAGCAGCGTGTGTTCTGGGTGGAGGTCTCCTTGTGAGGGTCACTGTATTTCACCTCCTCTAGTGGCCTGAGCTCTTTCTTTGGATAAGAACATACGTGGACCATCTGTTTGATTGGATCTTGTGTCTGCTCAAGACAGCCGTGTGTCACAGGCTTATGACTTTCATCCTCATCCACTTCCTCTGAGTTTCGTGAGAGCTTTAGTATATCAGGAATAGAGGCTCCCCGTAGGTGGTAAATTAGAGGGAGAGGGAGTGGCAAATGGATAAGGAAGGTCGCACCAAGTGGGCAATGATCCAGTGAGGGCTGAGAGAAGAACGGTCTTAACATCCGCCTTGTAGCTGAAACCAAAACACACAAGATCATTGGTGTTCTGAGCACCATAAACAAGTGAATAAATGAAGTTCAAGTTTTCAATGTATTGCAAGTTTTCAAAGCATGTAGATTGTAAAACTCAGAATGTAACCATGGGATAAAGAAAAGACTCTGAGGTTTTAAACCGTGAGTCCCCCAACTAAGTGGCCCTGACAAGAACAGGATGGCGACAGTGGAAATATGTTATCCTGCAAATTATCATTTTGTATGAAGGAATATTTTCCCTTTCTTAAATGAAGGAACTGTCTTCTGAAACCTCCTTCTCTCACACTGTTAATGCACCATTAAGCCACAAATAAACTGTCACGTGAAGTAGGAAACAACTGTCCTTTTATATAACCATTGAGAAGTTTCTTCATTTGCACACCAAAATGTTGATGCTCACTGCTAAAACTGGATTTAGTAATTTAATATGCTTACAAGATTTTAATTTTCCTTGGATTATCTTATTTCTGTGTATGATGTATCTTAGTTACCTGGGACATATTCTGCTCTAAAAACAATTCAACTATTTTTTCTTATATTTTCTGTATCAACTATGGCTCTTTCCCCAACGCTGTCAGAAATAGCCCGTGGCTACTGATTATAAAATTCAATTTTATGATCATTTAAATTATTATACTTCCTCGCTCTATTGCTGACCACCTAGTTATTAATGAAAAAAATTATAAATATACTCTAAATTATTTTAAGAATGCACAAATGTGTATTTTTCACATCTAACTCAAAAATGTTGCTGATGTTAACTCGCTTTTTAGTTCTATCTTAATGAAGTAGGAGTTTACTCTTCTGGACACTCAGATGATAACAGGAAAGTGGAGATAAACACCCCCCTCCAAGCTGTTTTCCTTTAAACCCTCAGGATAAATCACCCTGGAGAATCAACCACACTTGATATGAATGATATGTAAATTAGAATTAGGTCTTAGAGTTGCTGTTTAGGAGTTGGGGTTTTGGGATAAGGTGAATGTTTTTGCAAGGGAGAAAGACGTGAGTTTTCTGGAGTCCATAGGGTGGGGAAGTTATTGACTAAATTATGTCCCCCAAAATTCATCACTGAAAATGTAACACAGTGTGTGACCAAAATTGCACATAGAGTTCTAAAGAGATGACGAAGTGCTATTGATGAAATGAGGGTGGATTCTTATGCAATCTGACTGGTTTCCTCCTAGGAAGAAAAACTTTGCACACACAGAAATGAGACACCAGAGGTGAGCGTGCAGAGCAAAGACCATGTGAGGACACAGCAAGGGGGCAGCCACCTGCAGGCCAAGGAGAGAGGCCTCAGGGAAACCAAACCCACCAACGCCTTTATCGTGGATTTTCCAGCTTCTAAACCAGGCGAAAAGAAGTTTCTGCCATTTAGGTCACTAGTTCTTTTGTATCTTCTTGTGGGAGCTCTAGCAAATAAAAACAAGAAGGGGCAGAAAGACCTTGGATGAGGGAGATGGAAGAGATGGAGCAGGGTGCGGGAGGCGGGGCCGGGGCGCGGGAGGCGGGGCCGGGGCGCGGGAGGCGGGGCGGGGCGCGGGAGGCGGGGCCGGGGCGGGGGAGGCGGGGCCGGAGCACGGGAGGCGGGGCCGGGGCGCGGGAGGCGGGGCCGGGGCGCGGGAGGCGGGCCGGGGCGCGGGAGGCGGGGCCAGGGCACGGGAGGCGGGGGCAGGGCGGGGCTGGAAGGCCAGACTCAGGGGCATCTCCTGGATTGAATCTGGACTCCAGTCACTACTGTCTGGAGGACGAGGGAAAACATTTACCCTCCTAATAATGATTCACTAATAAAGATGGGCTTTGAGCATAGGGCTCCCATCATCCTATCTATATTATAGAAGTTCTTGAGGTAACACTTGTAAAACTCTCACCATTACATGTGGCATGTGCTATAGGCTAATAAGTAGCCCTTCTGAGTGATCTAGTGGTGTACAGAAAATGCCATTCACGCTGTGTGCACCAGGGGGCACTGTGAGGTTTAGTCTGAGGCCCCTAATGAGTCCAAGTCCCCTGGTAATGCTCAAGTGCAAAGGGCATGACTGCTGCTTCTTTTGAGGCTCTGTTTGGTAAATCTGAAAACACAAACACACTTGGCCCTTTTTCTGATGTTGAGAAATTGCTCAGAGAAGGCCCTCAGGCTGAGGCTTAGACAAGAACCAGGACAAATATTTCAGGGAATGGAGAACAGATTTGCATCCACTGCTCACCAGAGCCACCTAACAAGATACAAGAATAAAGGAAGTAGATTTGCATGAAGAGCCTCTCCTTCCTATGATAAGAGAGGCCTTGGGGCTGCTCCTTAGCTGTGGGCTCAGAGGCAGAGCTCTGGGGTGTCTCCACCATGGCCTGGACCCCGCTCCTGCTCACCCTCACTCTCTGCACAGGTGCTGCCTCCCAGGGCTCACTCCGTATTACCACAGTGGCTGTGTCAGCTGACCCTGAGCTTCAGCTGAGCACAGGGAGTGGTGTAGGGTGTGGGGCTCTGGAAGTGAATCCCTTATCTTCACCTCTCCTGTTCTCTTTTGCAGGTTCTGTGGTTTCTTCTGAGCTGACGCAGGACCCTGCAGTGTCTGTGGCCTTGGGACAGACAGCCAGGATTACCTGCCAGGGAGGTGGCATAGGAACCTATTATGCAAACTGGTACCAGCAGAAACAGGGCCAGGCCCCTGTGCTGGTCATCTATGGTAACAACTACCGGCCCTCAGGGATCCCAGACCGATTCTCTGGCTCCAGCTCAGGAAACACAGCTTCCTTGACCATCACCGGGGCTCAGGTGGAAGATGAGGCTGACTATTACTGCCAATCAGCAGACAGCAGTGGTACTCATCCCACAGTGACACAGACAGATGGGGAAGTGAGACAGAAACCCCTTCCCTCTCTGTGTCACCCTCTCTCTCCAGCCCCAGCAGGACTGTGAACAAAGCCATAAGCAGGCCTGGCCCAGTTCACCTGGATCTGAGACCTTCAGGCTGCCCTTCCCTCCAGACCTCCAGGCAGGCTCTGCAGAAGGTGGGTCAGGATAGGATTGGAGGCTGGAAGGACCACGCTGTTCTGGTGTTGTTTGGACTGAGTGTGTCTTGGCTCAAGATGCCCTGAGTGGAAGGACAGTAAGAGGGAGACAGACAGCCATGGAGTGTCCATGGTCTCTGGAGTTCCTCTTGTGTGGTGACTGGATCTAACGCGATGCCTGTACTCTGTGGCCCAAATACCCTGGATTATTTCTCTGAACTGTGCATGTTTAACTGAGACCCTCAAGCCCCAGCTCCATGCATCCTGATGTTCTGAACAGGAAAGCCTTTCCTAGTGAGCACTGTGGCATCACGTGGCATTGGCTTCCCACATCTCTTTCCACGAAAAATGCCATTCAGTGCAAATAACAGCTTCCTGCAGAAGTGTGCCTCCTTCAGAATGTGGCTCTAGAGCAATGACTGCTGAGGCCTTCATCCCAAAGCCATGCTTTAATTCAGGATGACCTTAAAATGCCTCCTAGCTGAATGGTCAATTGTAACATATTCCCAGTCACGCCTCCCACATTTCTCTCCTGTGAGTATATCCTGAAACCCTCCTGTATGGAACCCTCCCTCTCAGAGTAGGATTCTAGGGAAATGAAAAATTGTAAAATAAAAACTAAAACATCCTAGTGGGAAGAGTACCGAAGAGGAGACCATTGCACATGAAGAGAACTCTGAAGTCTGCGAATATGTATGCACTAATGAGCACTTGTGTGTAAAGAAACTCCCTCTGAAAGAGAGAAGAGCCACCTAACGACACTTGAGGGAACACCCCACAGAGAGCACACACACACACACACACACACACACACACACACACTCACACTACAGTCACAGAGGAAAGGCCTGAGTTACAGGGCATGAGGCGGGCCCATCAGAAGGAAGGAAGGAAGGAAGGAGAAAGTTGTACTGCTGATGTATTATTTGGCAAGCTACTCAGTGGAACACCAAGCTATTCATATATATGTGTGTGTGTGTGTGTGTGTGTATATATATATAAATATATATATATGTATTTTTTTATTGCATTGTAGGTTCTGGGGTACATGCGAAGAACATGCAGGATTGTTGCATAGGTACACACATGGCAGTGTGATTTGCTGCCTTCCTCCCCATCTCCTATATCTGGCATTTCTCCCCATGTTATCCCTCCCCAACTCCCCACCCCCCACTGTCCCTCCCCTCGTCCCCTCCCACAGACCTCAGTGTGTGATGCTCCCCTCCCTGTGTCCATGTGTTCTCACTGTTCAACACCCGCCTATGAGTGAGAACATGCGGTGTTTGATTTTCTTGTTCTTGTGTCAGTTCGCTGAGAATGATGGTTTCCAGGTTCATCCATGTCCCTACAAAGGACACGAACTCATCGTTTTTTATGGCTGCATAGTATTCCCTGGTGTATATGTGCCACATTTTCCCTGTCCAGTCTATCATTGATGGGCATTTGGGTTGGTTCCAAGTCTTTGCTAATGTAAACAGTGTTGCAACGAACATTGGTGTACATGACATTCTTAAGAAAGTCACACGTATATTTTATAATGTTATCACTGAAGTGGATTTTGAAAAATGAGAACATGAATACCTTTAAAAAGTGTTCAAGGTTAAAGAGAGAAAAATAAATTTAGATTGTATACATATGCAAAATGTACTTTAAAATACAAGCTTGTATTTTTTATTCCTTAAATATAAGAAGCAGATATTTAAACTCCTTGCCTTTTATTTCAAAATTTAGAAAATGCTTACATCTTCCCACACTGAGATTTATACTAATGCAGCTAATCTCATCAAGGGATAATAAAATCAGAACAGAATTCTCTGGACAAATCTGTTTTCTTGTTTTTCAGACTAAACGTATGATCAAAGAAATAAAACTATTCGTAATTGATTCTGCTGTTTGAAAGTATTTACTGATCACTTACCTTGCACCAAGTGATCTCCAGCTCTGAAGATAGGTCAGCGGAAAAATACACGTAGTTGCCCAGCTTCGTTAAGCTTAAAGTGTAAAGAGGAAGAAAAGAAGTCATTGATTAGGGACTTTAAAACAGGAGTGTTGAACCTGGGAGGCGGAGGTTGCAGTGAGCCGAGATTGTGCCACTGCACTCCAGCCTGGCGCCTGGCAACAGGTGAGACTCTGTCTCAAAAAAAGAAAAAACAAAACAGGAGTGTTGTGATATGGATGGAACTCTGATTGCATACTGTGTTTGTTGTGTGGAGACTGGATTGAAAAATAGCGCAATGATAGAAGCTTAAATTCATATAGACTTTGGCTAGCCTGTATTTTCAGTGCCCCTGAAACAAGATTGTGTAATAGTTCTCATTATTTCCCCCAATAAATCTCTGCAGTAGAGCTTTGGCCTTGTGAGAGAAGTACTACCGTCACCACGCAGTGAGGGTGGGAAGGTGACTCAGCAAATACCATCTGGAATTACCGCACTTTAAAGGTAAACCTGGCAGGATAGAAAGAGGGAGAGAGAATAAGAACCAGACGGATACAGAATTTGAAAATACCATTTGGAATTACTGCACTTTAAAGGTAAAGCTGGCAGAATTTTCATACATGTCAGATCTGAAAATGTGCGTGTGTGTGTGTGTGTGTGTGTGTGTGTGTGTGTGTGAAGAGGAGAAAGAGAGGATGAGAACCAGACAGATACAGAGAGACAAGACAGAGCTGCAGAGACAGAGCGAATTAAAAGGGGACCCCAAGCATAACGAGCTGAGAAACCATAAAATGGGAGTTACTATTAAACAGAATGGGGAAGAGCAAGTTTGCGGAGCGTCAGTGGCTCCGTGTGGACTTATTAATTTTGACATTTCTAACAGACATCCAGGTGGAGAAGTCAGACAGTGTTGGGTGTAGTCTGGTGTTATGGTATAATATAAAATATCGGGAAATGAATGACACAAAAATTCGTAAGAAAACAGAGATAAAGAGAAGTCAAAGTCCTGAGCCTCGTGGTCATCTAGCACTTAAAAAGTAGTAAACCTGAGAAGAAAGCAGCAGAAAAGTCCTAAGGGTAATTATCAAAAACGTCAAGAGGTAATGCAGGGAAAGTGTTCTGGAATTCTATCAAAGAACGTTTTGGGAAAAACAGGAGAGATCCACTGCATTAAATGCTGCTGATACATAAATTAAGACAAAGGCTGAGGAATTATGCTTCAGTTCATAATTTAACAATATGGATTTCATTTGTGATTTGATAAGAGCAATTTTCTTAAAGTGAGTAGGTGAGAAACCATATTGGAGTGGTTTCTCAAAGGAATGTCTGGTCTCTAGATTCTTAAGGAAATTTCTTAGTGAACAGTGGAGGCACAAATGGGATTTTTAAATTCTAGGGTCGGGACACACTTTAAACCCGTGCCTCTGCATGCCTTGCATTTGAAGGCTAGGTATTCCATTTTCTTTTAATAATAGATACAAAACCTAAACCCATTTAATTGACACACTTTACAAAGACTGGTACTAGAGGTTGTTGGAGAGGCTGTGGTTCTACGTAGTATCTTGTGAGTCTCTGATGGACAGGGAAGCTGGAAAAATGTCTTTGGAAAACTCACCATACCTGCTACATTTAAACATTCAGATGCCAATCACCTGAAATTCCATATGTATTCCATATATATTTCCACAAGAAAACACCAGGGACCTGTATTAAAATATTATTAGTTCAAATAATAAGCTGGGTCTTCTGATTTTTTTAATTAGCAACTCAGTGTCTGCCTGTTTTCAGCAGTATAACGTCTATCTAATATATATTTTGTATTTTTAATCAACCACTAAGAAAAAATACAATATTTTACCTCAAGTCTATATATAGTGCCTAAAATAGAAAACGGGATTTTGTAGATTCAACAGAATTATTTGTTGAATAAATCATGAGTAACTTATTTATAGGGTCCATAGACAAATAACATATCATCTCAGAATACAGCGATAACATTTGCTATGTAGAAAGTCATTTCAGACTCAGTTAAAAATAGTTTGGGCATGTAAGTTACTGTCATATACAGATGCTCACATTGTTTATGTGAAAATGTTTGTAGTTAATGTGTATTTTTGGTTCATGAGGCTTTTGGTTTTGCTGCCATAGCAGATAGTGTTCCTATTAAGAATATGAACCTGAATTTTACTTCATTTTTAACGGATTTCTTAATAAAATATATGCCATACTATTTTGTTTAATACATTAGCAGACAACGTGTCAGAAGCGAATACCCACCCACTCCACCGCTGTCACCCATACCTCTGATAATGCGGCTCCCGGAGATGTTACCGACAGCTGAGGACTTCGTGTTCATCCTAAGCACTTTAGAGCCCTTTCATTTTCACCTGGGCATGAGATAAAATAATTCAGCAGCAATACAGCTCACACTGCTTACAGAATGGCTCTTTCTTTTGTGTCTGTTGAACATTACAGAGCAAGACAGAGTACTTCTCTGTCCCAGGAAGTCACTGTTGGCACTACACTCTGAAAACCTGTATTATTGACTTTCTGAGAAACACTGTTTGGGCTTATAATTTAGATGCCATCAAATCATGTACAAAAATGTGCTACTCCCTTCCCCTTCTCTTCTCCTCTTCACAGACAATTGTCAGTTTTCTTTTCTCTCCAACTCCTTCTGTCTACTTGATTTTTTAAAAGCGTCCTGCACATTTCCAATTTTAGTAGTGTAGAGACCCGATATGTGGCCAAACTACACGTCCAGGCAGAGTTGAATTACATGCAAGCATTTTTAAATAAACAATTCCTCCTCAGTTTTCCGTGATTATTTTATATAATCAAGTGTCTTCCAGATATATGTCCCAAGCCAGTGGTTATCAAGCTCTGCTTGGTTGTCTAATTTTATCAGAATTATCCAAAATTCTTATCATGAATACATATAAATTGGTACACCTTCAGATTTATAAAATCGAAATTTCCAGAACCTAGGACTATGGATTGAAAAAATGTATTCCTCAGGTGGTGCTGACTTGATATTGGATCCGGGTTTAGAATGCAGGAAAAATCACCTTCCTTGCCCTCTAGCTGACACTTCTATCCAGAGTTCCCCTTCCCCTTTCACATTCTGCTGTCTCTCCTCTGCACCTTCATCTTCTCCTCCCTCCACTTCTCACCCACGTCCCAAGCCCTCCGCCATCAATCCTCCTAAAATTCCAAATGGCCATTTGCCACTAAAGTTCCCTGTGTCCCATGAACAAGTTATGTGGGCAAATGGAGAATTTAAGTTTCGACCGAGCTGAATCAAGAGCTGCAATTAAATATTTCCCTCAACCCAGAGCCACCAGCAAAGAGTTATAGAAGATCAGAAATTTCCTGTAGGTGCAAAGGGCTCAGGGTGACCTGATTCTAGAGATCAAATCTTATTGTCCCCTCAAATTCTTGTGTTAAAATCTAATTCTCTATGTGACGGGATTTGAAAATGAGACCTTGGAAGGTGATTAGGTCATGAAACCAGAGCCCCCATGACTGGGATCAGTGTCCCTATCAAAGGGACAGCTGAGAGTTCCCTGATTCTTTCTGTCATGTGAGGACACAGTAAACAGATGGCAGTCTACGAACCAGGAGCAAGCCCTCACCAGACATGACATCTGCTGACCACGTGACCTTGGATTTTACCATCTCCAGAACCATGAGAAATAAATTTGTTTCTCTGCGACCTAGTCTATGACATTGTTTTGACATCCAGATTAGCTAAAGTACCAACATACCAACTTGTACACGTAATTTTTGGAAACCCTGTGATGCCAAATCTTTGATGGCAAAAGGCAATTGATCTGCAGGACGAATGAACCTAAATGATCCCTCTTTCCACAATAAACGAGAGCGAAAAAAAACCAAAAATAGGTCAAGTTCTTCTAAAAACCATACCTGAAAGGTTTCCAGTAACAGTTGATTAGGTGGTAATTTCATCGTACAAACAACCACAACAAAGAGACATGACTATCAGAGATTTTCAGGATAGCCTCAAAAACACCATCTGACATTAGGGACCCCTCCTCCCAGGCTTCTTTTCCTGCTCTCCAGCGCCTGTTGCAGGCAGCAAACAACCCCAGCAGCAGCAGCAGCAGCAGGTCCTTCAGCTGCAGGGCTGCAGCTCAGCCAAATGACAGAAGCCTCTCTCCATTGAGGCAGAGGAGCCCAGGCCGTACACCCTGGTCTTGGCCTCCATGTCTCCCACCGTGTCCAGGACACAGAGCAGCAGGGGAGCTGCTGGCTGGGGCCGGGATGGCCACCCCCTCTCTCCCACCTCTTGCTCCAGTCATGCTTTCAGCTCTAGGGCTGAGGCTAGTGGCTAGAGCAGGTGCCACAATGTTAGGCAGCTCCTTAGGACAGGGGCAGGAGCTGCCTGTAGCTCCAGTACTGTCCCGGAAGGGGGCTCTTCCGCTGGTGCTGGCATGGCCTCGTCAGCGCTCTGGAAGGTCCTGTATTGCTGCACATGGACAGGAGCTGGAAAAGAAGAAAGATTCACCAATGACAGTCATTTTCCTGGAATTTCCACATACAGAAACAGCCTCACTGAATTTAAATAATTCCAGCCTAAAAACACTGCACCCAGAAAGTCTCTGAGACTACAGGCCCCTCACCATGTGCCTGTGCTTTGAGGAACTCCAGAGGCTCCAGATGGACAAGGACGATATGCAGATGTGGCCCAGATGGGATCACTGGTGAGGTCTGGCCTGGTAGGGTCTGCCCTGGGCTGCCCTGGGGTACCTGGGGGTGCCTTCGGCCAAACCGCTCAAGGCTCCTGGAATGAGGGATGAACCTGCATCCGCACTGTGGGAAAAGGCTGTCACTCTGGGCCCTCCTGAAGCAGGAGCCTGGAGATGCCGGGATGCCAGGTGCTCTGAGATCTGAGGGAGGTGGACACTGCCCACCTCCACCCTTCACATCCTGTGCAAATAAATTATTCTCTTCACCCCTCCTTCAGCCTATCAATTTTGACACTTAAAAAGCCACCACAGCTCATCCTTGTAAAGAGGAAGGCCATTCACATCACACTTTTCAAATAATAATAATAGCCATGCAAAGAATAGAAAATTTCTCATACATTATTGTACTTAGATTACATATGAAAGTCATGATATTTTTGATATGCTAGGTAAATAAAATATACTATTGAAACTCATTTGCTGCTTCTCTTTGTATTTCTAATGCAGTGACCAGACAGTGGGATTCCCATGAGGCTCACATCATATTGGGGCTGAACAGTGCTGGTTCTCCTCCTCTTCAGGGTACAGGGGCTGTGCAGTGACCAGGTGCAGGAAGCCCCATGTCCACCCACAGGACATCAGTGTGAACCCAGGGAGAGGCGCTGGTGGAAGAGAGATGAGAACACAGCGGTGAACCACCGCTTGTGCAGGGGACTGAGCCTTCACTTTGAGCCAAAGAAGTTTCCT
>NW_022438751.1:0-12463 GCF_009761245.1 Sapajus apella
GATTTGGAATGTATTAAATGGGAAGAGCACATACATGGGAAAATTTTCAGCACTTCCCTCTTAGATATGGCTCCTGCTCCATTCTCCCTCTTATCTTCTGATATTCCAGGTAGAAGCATGGTATCTTCTCCATATCTCATATGTCTCTTATGCTCTTTTCTATTTGCTCTATCTTTTTGTTTCATTGGACTTTTCTATATTTTCTTCTGTTGTATTTTCCATTTCACCAATCCTCTCTGCAGCTATACCTAATTAGCTCTTATATGCATCCATCAAAGTTTTAGTTTCTTTTTCTGTTTTGAAGTTTTTATAGTTTATATTCGCTGCTGAAAATTTAATATTGTCTTTCATTTCCTTGCGCATGTGCAACAGGAATTTAAAGTCTGTTTCTGATAACTCCACTATCTGGATCTCCTGTGCATCTGTTGTTTCTATGTCTGGTTTTTCTCCTAGTTTTTGTTTATGTTATCTTGTCCTTTCAAATGCTTCATTATTTTTGATTGCATGCCAGACACTGTATTTTAAACACTCTAGTTTAATTTGCACCCCTGGATGATGTTATAATTTTTAAGAGAGGATTCTTGCTTGATTCTGGCAACCCACTAGGCTAGGCATCCCACAATTCTAGATCACCTTAATCCAATCTAATGTTGGGCTTCAGACTCAGTGAGAGTGGAAAATGTATTTGGTTTAGTCTTACTCTTATGGTTTGGCCCTTTCATTTCAGCTGGAAGCCTACTATATTTACCCTCAATTCCAATATTTGTTCCAGATCCCTGTGAATCTGCTAAAAGCCCAAATCAGCCTCTCATCTGTGCCTTCAGTTCCTTCAGGGGCTCCCTGAGGAAAGCAACCACATGCAGGAAACAGCACCCTGGGCTTCTCTGCACTCCCAGATCTTGGAACTACAACTCCCCACTGACTGGGAGTGCTCCAACGCCGCCTCCACAGATGTTTACTTTCCATTTTTCTAGCTTTACTGGTGGTTATCAGGAGAAGTCTGATATCACCAGAGTGGAGGTCATAATGGACTTCAGGATCCATTTAGCTATGAGTTCAAATTTCACCTCTACCTTTCAATAACTGAGTAACTTTGGATGTTGTTCAAACTTTCTGAGCCCCAGTCATCACTCCATAAGAAGGGAAAATGCCTGCCCTACAGGACTGCTTAGAGGTACAGAAATTGTATATGTGATAGAGTTAAGAATGCCTGACAAACAGCAGATACTCAAGGCATTTACTTTGTTATTGTTGATGTTCTAATTAGTCAGCCTCTCTCCTTCTTTGGGGCTCTGGTGTCTGAGATGGAACCTGGGGTTTTTGTTTGTGTGAGCATCCAGGAAGTTTCTAGGGGCAATAATAAGTGGCTGGGGCCTTTTTGTTTGCTGGGGTGAAGCTGATGGCATCATGCTTCCTGGGCTAAGGTCACTTAGAGGTCACTGGGGCTTGTCTGGGCCTGGGGAGATGGGCAATGACAGGCCAAGAGAGAACTCAATTCATACTCACAGGAGGGATGGCCGGTCCTGGCCATGGGAGCTCTGGTGTATTGGGAGGCTGAGAAGGGAATTTGAGTCAGGAGGTCACACAGGGCCCATCCTGCATCGGGAACAGGCTGGGAGGCAGGAAATGGGCTGGGGTGGGGTTTTGGGACTGAATGTGGCAGTGCAGGATGCTATGGGCCCCATGACTTTCTTGGCCTGCAGAGTAGGGGATGAGATGAGGTGTCCCATCTTCGCTCTGTCTCTGCTCCTTTGATACCGAGGCTGTGACCTTAAAACCACTTGAATATTTATATTTTAATAGGATGATGCCAACACGGATGAAATCTCATTGAGAAACTGTTTTTCAAACCAAATCCCATGCTAATTTAATCCTGGGTTTTCAGTACAGTACAATCACCCTTTCTGTTATTCTTCCTTTTGATATTTTATTTTAATAATTTTCATCAAGTTTTCTGTTTAATTTTTATAACAAAATTTTGCAACTAGCTCACAGGTTAGTTTTGTCTATTTATAATTTTCCTGATTATAGATTCTGCTATTGAGTGTGTATGTGAGTGTGTGTGTGTGCATGAGTGCGTGTGTGTGCATGTGTAAGAGTGTGTTTGTGCGTGAGTGTGTGTGCATTAGCCATTATTTATGCCAAGTCCAGTGTCCTTTGGTCACATTGTGCTGGTCTAGGCCTAATAAGGAAGATTCAGTTGTTGGTCAATTGTACTTTTTCCTTTAAGTGCTGGTTTCAACATGGGGTCGGCGTCCTTTGTATAAATTAATTCTATAAAGAATTTTCCTTATTCCTTGTCTAAAAAGCAGATAGAGGTCTTTGTTAATCTATCAGAACCATGTGAACAATTTTGTGAAATGGAGACAGAGGGGAAGAGAAGGAGGACAGGTCAGTGAGGAGAAGAAGAGTCCAAAGGATTCAGTAGCATGCGGACCCAGACACAGAAGCTGGGGAGAGGCTGAGCTGCAGCCTGCTGGACAGGGTTGCCAGCCTTGGGGCCTGCTGGGAGAGGGTCCCAGGGAAATAAAGACCCAGCATCAATCTCCTTCCTTCCATCCTGCTGGGATGAGGCAGATAGGATGGTGTCCTATTGGTCGGTGCCCCAGCCATGGCTACCAGCCCAGCTGAGGTTTTAAGATTTGCTTCCCAGGGCCAAAACCAACCAGTAGGCAGAAGGCCAGGGCGCCTGCTGGTTCTGACCAAACACGTCGGTGTCCTGGGGCAGAGAACAAGGTGGGTGGAGAGTGGCCTGGGCTGCAAACTGTGGACGCCGAGCACAGAGCAAGAGCGAATTCTTTGTGTGCCGGCCCTGCTCAGAACGAAGAGCATCTCCAGGCTCTGGCAGGGAGCCTTAGTCACTGCAGATCCGGCTTGGGTCTGCGAAAGGCTTGTCCCATTGGGCTGTTTCCCAGTGGATGTGCCTTGACGATCACGTTCTTCTTGGAGAGGTCAGGGGTAATGTATTCCTCCTCTCACAACTCAAGCCAGTCAAAGCCCACTTGCGCTGCTGACCCCTCAGCATTTCATGTTTGGAATAATTCAGATGGGAGTTTGGCTGAAATTTATCTTTGCTGTATTTACACAGAAAGATCTTAAAACACTAGTCGATTGTGTAAACAAGGATAATTGTAATATTTCAGAAGAGGGGGTTTAACGTACCAAAGGAAGGGGGGATTTCCAGCACAGCAGTCAAACCCATTTCTGGATAATGAGAGAATTATCGGTTGTCCTTTTTGAGAACAACTGCACAGATGTGATCCGATACCATCCTAAAGGGGCTGCTGGGATGAGGCAGATAGTATGGGGTCCTATTTGGTGAGTGTCCCAGCCACGGCTACAGCCCATCTGAGGTCAAAGGAAGGCTCTTTCCACACAGAAGGGCAACAGGGAAAAGGCACAGTCCCTGGGGCCAACATATCTGGGATGGAATCTGTGTCTTTTGGGGTCCTGTGATCCTACTGAACCTCTATTTCCCCACCTCTGAAATGGGTGAGGCTTTCTCATGGGCTTTCTGTAAGGCGTACCAAGATCCTGTGGGGCAGCCGTGAAATATAGCAGGTCCTCTGCTCCTAACCTGCTCCCCCACAGGTGGCTGAAGGAGGGGCTGAGTGCTTCCTGAGGACCTGCGCAGTCTTGAACCCTCCACCCCTGGCTGGCTCTGCCCCCAACCTACAGGCCAGCTAAGGAATACCAGCTGGGAGGCACAGAGGTGGCCCATCCCTGCTATTTGGCTCAGGCCTGACGCAGCTCCTCCCAGGCCTTGAAACCAGCCTCTGGTTCTGTTTCTGTCACAGCAAACTCTGATCCTCTGAATCACATGGGCAGTGTTGCTCATGGAAAGAGCATGGTGGGCTTGGGAACCAGACAGGCGTTGTTTCTAATCCCGGCTCAGCCAGTTACCTACGAAGTAGCAAGTTTTTTAACTTCTCCAAGACTCTGGACAAGCGAGATGGTCACGCCTACTTTGCAGGTGGGGTAAAATGCCTTGCATGGCTCCTGGTCACTACAGTGACTATATTGTTGGTGGCTGTTATTATTGCTATTGTTCGTGTGTTGCGTTTCAGCATCTTTTTAAGGTAGGGTCTTGCTGTGTTGCCCAGGCTGGAGTGCAGTGGTGCAATCTTGGCTCACTACAGCCTGGAACTCTGGGGTGGGGCTCAGGTGATTCTCCCACCTCAGCCTCCTGAGTAGCTAGGACCACAGGCATGCACCATCATGCCCAGCTAATTTTGTTTATTTTTTTGTAGAGACAGAATCTCACTCTGTTGCCCAGGGTGGTCTCAAACCCCTGGCCTCAAATGGTCCTCCTCCTTCAGCCTCTCAAAGTGCTGGGATTACAGGCATGAGCCACCATGCCCTGCCTATTCAGACAATTCAAAACTGGTCAGAAATCTGGCTTTGCCTTTGAGAGTTTTCTCTGAATAGGAAGTTGCAGGCTGTGGAGAATCTGCTGGTTTGGGGGAGAAGTGATGGTGGTGGGGAGAGATGTCGTGGCTGGCTGCAGTGGCCTGGAAGGGACCTGTGTTCATTTAGCCTAAGCCCCACTTTCAGGCAGGGATACACTGAGCAGTCGGGCCCCCTTTGAGTTAGAGCATCTGAAGTCTTGCTCCCACATCCTCTGTTCCCAAGGATGCGAGTGTGGTCCCCAGGGCCTGCATCCTGGCTGGTGGAGCACAGGACACCCTCTTTGCATGGTGACCTCCCTGCGGAAGAGATGAGTAATGAAGCTCAGCGGCCTGCCCAAGCACCATGGAAAAAGGCGTCCATCATCTTAATGGTACCTTTGAGCTGTCTTGCTGACCTGTGACCTCTTTCTCATGGGCGCCCCTCCCGAAAGCACTCGATGTGAGCTATTCCTGGCATGTCCTGTGGTACAAAAATGCGGTTGATCTTTTCAAGGAGACGTGGGGAGGTTGAAAGTCAAAGCCATTGGAACAAACCTTGGCTTTGGAGATGAGTCAAGTGCTTATTATGCAAGTCCTTGATCTCCCTCAGATGAAGGCAGCATGATAAGCAAAACAGAGTTTGGGGCTATTTGGAGATAAGGAGAAAAAGGAAATGAGATCTATGCAGGACATCCCATCTCCACCCGGAGAACTGTGGCTCTTGGGCACTCACCTGCCTGGAGCAAGTCAGTTTCCACATCACCTAGGATAACCCAGGTAGGGAGGGAACACGTTGGGTCACTCTGCCCTGGAAAGGTCTGGGGGAAGGGTTGAAGCTCAGCACGGCTTGACCTTGGAAGAGAGACGTGTGTTTCTGCTCCCATACCCACAGCCACCATCTTCATGCACGCAGTGGCTGATGCTGCTGTGAAGACAGGCTTGGACTGGGGCTGGAGAAATCTCTACTTGTTTTACTGAGAGTTTGAGCCTCTTTGGGTCTCATTTTTCATTATAGGACAACAGGGCTTATATATACTAGTTTCCTTCTCCACCTAAAAGGTGGGTCAGAAGCAAAGGCTAGTAACAGTGTCTCTTGGCAGAAAAGTTGTTTTAGCATCCCAGGAGGCCTTGTTGTCATGATCCTTTGTCCTTTGGAGAAGGAAGGCAGAGTGCCCATCAGTGAGGATGTGGGTCACCCAGGGTTTCGCCCACCTGCTGAAGATGGGAATGTCCTCAGAGTATGTAAGTTTTCAGTGCTGCTAGGGGTACAACTCCACAGTCTGGACCAGGAGAGTGTGGATGGACAAAGTCTACTGTGATTTTTCTTTTAGGGAGGCAGAGAGAGAGAGTTAGATCTGGGAGATCAGGTGGAGATCTCACTCATTTCCCAGAGATTGCTGCAGGGAGAGTAGCACATGGCAAAAGAAAAGCTTTGTCAGGCCTCCCACCTTTTCAAAAAAGCCACTGTGCTTTTGTTTCTTTTACATATCAGAGATCTAATTATGATTTCCAGTGGGCAAAGGCTTCCCTAGCTAAGTTTAGATCCACTGCTCAAAACTATTGACCTGTTGGGTGGGAAACTCCCTGAAAACCTCTTGCTTCTCATGCCAGGGTCTCTGTTCTAATTTTCTCTCACTGCATTACAACACTGCCCCCACCAAGCTTAGTGGCTGACATTAGCAATTTATTGCTCTTTCATGGATTGACTGGGCTCAGCTGAGTGGTTTTCAGTTGGTTGCAGTTAGACTGTGGCTGAAGCTGGAGTCTGAGCCTTACCTGTGCAGGTAAGGTGCCTGGTGCTCTAGCTGGGATGGCTGGGAGAGCTAGAGACTAGTCAGGCAGCACTCTCCACGGGCCCTTGCTATGGAGACTTCCTCACAGCATGGTGGAGGCGGGTAGTTAGACTTCTCACATGGAGCCTGGCTTCCTCCAGAGTGTGTGATCCAAGAGACCTCGTGGAAGTTGCAAGGCTTTTGATGACTTAGTTTTGGAAGTCACAAGCATCACTTCCATGGCATCCTACTGGTCAAAAGCTAATCACAAGATGAGCCCATCCATATTGGAGGGGATGGGACTATGAAAGTGAATACCAATCGACTAAGCTCCTTGGAGGGCCATCTCTGGAGCCTAGTTATCCCCATCCTGGAAGGAAGGAAAAGCACATACCCTTTCTCTGTAACCACTGTCAGAAGCTGGATTTGGGGGTCTCAGTTAATGAAGAACTGTCCAGGCTCCAGAACTGAGATCAGCAGAAAGAACTAATGGAAGTCCACCCCTTGCTACTTGTCTAAAGTTTCTTTTACAGAGAATAAAGGCTTCTGTTCCATGGACACTGAGATTTAAAATGCCACTACCCTTTCAGAAGAACCAACCCAAACCCCTCTGCCTCAGAAGGCAAGTCCCATTTCCAGATACATCTCTAATGGAACTAAGCAGGGATGTCTGCTTTCCTGTGCAGGCTGAGAGTCATCTGAAGCTGGCCTCTTATTTCTGACGATTGCCCCTTTGGCCAGTCTGAAAGCAGGAGTCAGCTCAAAGGCGAGCAGTAGAGGGACACAGGGAGTGGCCTGGTCTTCCTTGCCAGGCCCACGCTAGCAGGAGCATCCCGGCTTCCTGGGATTCCTGCTAAAACTCAGACTCTCATAATAATAAGTTTCAGACACTGTATTTTTTTCTCCAATAACTTTTCCAGGCCCAGCTCAAAACTGAACCCCTCATTTTGCTTTAGCCATCAGATTTCCCAGGGATTTAAAGGACTCCCCCAGAGAGCCAAGCACAATCATCATTTGACAAATGCATGGTTTCAGCCGACGGTTCGGAGTATCAGTGGCCCCTCTGTCACGACCATCCACGAGGTCTTCCCCACAGATGCCCCACGACGCCTGAGAGCCCACCTTTGGGGGAAATGCTGTGCATGGGTAAGAGGCATGGGTAGACTGAGAACACCCAGAGAAGAGCTGCCTGCCGATGTGACTATGGCGGCTGCAGTGGAGGATGTGGGTGCAGACCGGGGACAAACGTGCAGGCTTATGTCCTCTCTTGCTAAACTGTGGGGAGAACACAGATGGGCTCCTTGCTGCTGTGGGGAGCATTGACATTTTCAGGGATCACACCTGACCTCTGGTGTCCAGGGCACCCACCCTTTCCCATCCCACCAGGAGAGGGAGAATATCTCTGAGTGCCGTTGCTGCTTGGAAGCAAGTGAGCAGAGAAGGGAGAGGGAGAGGGCCTCAGGCCCCATGAAAGCAGCTGCCACTTTATCTTAGGAGGGGACCCCAGGGAGCCCTTGAACCCGATGTCATTTCTGTCATGCATAGGGAGAGGCGCGGGTGAGCATCTACAGGGAAAGAGAAATGCTGAAGAAACAGTTAGTCTCTTTTCATATATGATAGGCAGCCAAAACACTTTTGTTCCCAAGCCCAGCGAGCTACCCGTGAAAAAATAAATTGCTTTTCAAGAATATTCATCACAGCAAGTGGCTCGTTTCCTTGCCTCAAACAACCGCATTTATAGACCCTTTCCCCCATTAAAAACTCCTCAGATGTGGTAAAATAAATAAAGACGCCCTGGGGAAGTGTGGGGCCACGCTGGGTGCTGTGGGAAGATGGCAGGGAAGTGGCAGACACCAGGCCTTGTGATGGGGCCTCTCCCTGATTCTCCTCCCTGGGCAGAGGGCTCTGGGCTCCATATGTGCAATTCTGAAATTCAGGAGCAATGTGCTGAGCTTCACCAGGGCCTGTCCTCTAGATCTCTGCCCTCTCACCTGCTCCAAGCATCCCTCGGGAACACCTCTCTGCGGGGGAGCTCTCCCTCCCTGTTACTCTGTTCTGTTATTCCACATGTTTCCTATATGGTCTCATCTCACTATGTAGTTATGAGTTCATTTGCTTGTGGTCTACTCCCCAGTCAGAGTGTCAGCGCCGCCAGAACTGGGTAGAGACATGCTGTCTCACTCACAGGTGTATCCCCGGCACATAGCAGATGCTCAACAAATAACTGAGCAAATCCAAAGTGTGATGCTTAAGGCCAGTGTACCAGCCCATCCACGATCTCATCTTCTGGAGACTCTTTTTTCAACATCCAATTCCCAGATGAATCGGCCAGGAAGATCAGGCCCTCTGTTTCTAGGGCCTGTTGTGCAACCCCAGTGGGATGGGGTTAGCGAGGGGGTGTGATGGGCAGCTTGTCACTGAGCCGTGGTTTCATTGTGTGAGCGTGAGTCACACAATGAGCGTGAGGCCTCCCTGGGCCTCAGAGTCCTTTTCAATGAGATGAGTCACTTACCTTGTGGCATTTCTGTAGAGGTTACTGTCAGTGTGGGGAACACGCAAAGCCATTTCGATTATGAATTTGACAAGCACCAACTCTCTATCTCAATAAAACATCAGTATAATATTCAGAAATTTCTGAGCATCTAGACCACAATGGCTCTGGAAAATTCTCCTGGTCTGAGATGTTGGCAGGAGTTCACCTTCCTTTTAGATGTGTGTGAGAGTCACCCTGACACGTGCAGATCGTAGTTTCACTCAGGCTGGTGTTTAGTAGAAGGACCCCAGCTTCATATATCCCCCCATCAATGAGGCTTTACCTTCAGGTCGCTGTGGAGAATAAGGCTGTTGGTCAGATCCATCACTCAGCAGCCAGAATGGTTCCAGAAGGGTGTAGGGCACCTAGTACCATATTTTGGATTCGTTCATTCATGGTACTTGCTGAATGCCTACTATGTTCCCGAGTATACACCTGTGAATAAGGCCGCATAGTGCTACCCTGTTGAAGCTGGCACCTAGTTGGTAGACCACAAACGAATGAATGAATGAATGCACACTGACATTAGCCCGTCAAGGAAATGCAGAGTGAGTGATGGAGAGTAAAAGGGAGGAGCGTCTGAGGCCTGGAGCGGAGTGGGGAAGGGATAGGTGAAGAAAGGAGGCCAGAAGGCGGGCGATGGGCAGGAGGGGCAGAGGTGGGCGAGTGGGCCCTGAAGTAGCCGGAGCAAGGGCAGGGCTACGGAGAAGTTCTGAGGTCCGAAGAGCCAGCGCCAGCTCTGCCTCCCCGACCCTTCTCAGGCCGGTGCAGGGGCACAGCCACGGAGAGGGCTGGAGAGGCCGGAGTCCGAGAAGGGCTGAAGCCCCCTCCTGCCGACACCCCGGTTGGCCCCAACGCAGCCGATTCTCTCTTCGCCACAGCCTAGCAGAACAGAGAGCACCTGCTCCTGGCCAGGAGGCTCCTTTGAGCGCCCAGCAACCCGGCCGCTCCGGACACCTCTTGCAGCACCGGGCGACTCACACCGCTGTGCTTGAGTTTGAGAACCGGAGACGGACGCAACTTTATTTTCCCAGTAGTCAGAAGGGCTCCTTTTCAGGCCCTACTAAGAATAGCTTAATTTATTCCTGCTCTCTGGGGCTGCGAAGCGGGGCGCGGTGGGGCCGGTGGCCGGCCTGGAGCGCGGCCAGCGCGGTGGTAAAAGAGCCGGCCCCGCAGTGAGGCGCCGACGCCCGCAGCGTCCAGAACAGGCGGGCAGCCAGCCCCGCGCCCGGCCTCGCCCAGGCTCCGCCCCCGGCCCCGCCGCCAAGCCCATTGGCTCTTTCACTGCCTTCCGCGCTCTCATTGGCTCTCATGAGCCCTCCCTGCTACTGCCCAACCTCGGCCCCCTCCGCTGCCCCGCAGGTGAGAGCCTCTAGAGGCGCCGTCTTTGGGTGTGCGGTGGCAGAGAGAGCACGCGTGGAAGGATGCTGACACTGACCCAGTGCACGGCGAGGACCGGGCGGGAGGCGTCAGGGGGCGCACAGGGACAGCTGTCATTTACTATCTCCCACGCATCCCAGACTTCCCGTTACTTCATTCAGCCTTTACAGCAACCCTGCAAAACAGATATTATTATCCACTCGGCTTATAGATGAGCAAAGTGGTGGTCCAGAGTTAATGGGCTTGCCCACAGTCACACAGCTAGCACGATTCAGAGGTAGGATCTGATCACTCTTGTGGGTGATTTCAAGCACTGCACCCCTGGCACCTAATGGGGTGGTAGGGCTATCCCAGGGATTGGAGGGATGACAACAGCCAGAGGGTGCACCTAGGTACCGCCGAAGTAGGTAACCGCTTGGTCTGCTCAGAGGAGGCATCCAGAGAGATGGCACTCATCTGCTCTTCAGAGACACAGTGGAATTTAAGGTGGCACTGACAGCCAAGATGCCATAGGAACAAAATTAGCCAGAATGGGCTTGCACATGAGATCATTTGGTGAGTCAGTCAGTGCAAGAGTCACCACTGACACAGGCACTGAATATTCTTTTGCACAGCATTTTACATCTGAAAATCCCTTCACCTCCATGGTCTCATTTAACTGCAGTATCAAAACAATTCTGTAAAGTTGGCATCATCCTAATTTTGCAGAGGACTAAATGAAGAGCTAATGAAGACCAGTGAGGACAATGTACTGTTTCCTGTATTTGGGGAACTTTACATCTCACGTAAGTCTCACCACGGCCCTAGGAGATAGGCATTATTTGCCTTATCTTACAGAGGAGCAAATCAAACTTAAAGAGGTGGAAGAACTTCCTTAGGTAACATGGGGTTTAAGAACAAGAGTCTACCTGACTCCAAATGCACTCTCCTTCAATCAGTTATTCTGCTGTTCCTTCAGATCCTGAGCCAGCCTGAGGAATAGATGAAGCCAGTAGTTACTGAATGAGAAAGACCTCAGGAATGACAATAAGGCCCTATTCCCCCAAATACCTTTTTCTTCCTTCAACTCATTGTAGATGGCTGAAACTCTACCATTGACAATTGTTTTGTTGGGTGAAACATTGAGCCACGAGAATCTTAAAATGCAAACTTCCCTGTATGGGAGGAAGGCAATAATTCCACAGTATGATTAAGAAAGGAAAAAAATATTTGGAAATTCCGTCAGTTATTCACATAGCTAAAGCATCTGCTGAATGATGTTATTGTCTTGACAACCATCACCCATTTCTGTACCTCCTACCTAAATAAGGATAGTCCTGTGATAGATCACAGTGAAGATAAAGCATCTAGACAGGTTCCACTTTGGGGTAGGATGTAGTAGGTAGCAGCAAACCTATTCTCATGCTGTGCCACCTAGAAGAATTTGAATAGATTACATAAAATGAATTTGAAGACATTGGAGATCTGTGGAAGCTAAGTGAGCAAGACAAAACTAAAGTCCCAGAGACAGGAAAAGCATTACTAGCTGAGTTGACGCTACTGGTCCTTTTCCTCCATAAGGCTGTCTGCTGACTGAGTGTTGGGCTTGCTGTAAGCAGGAAGGGTTCCTGGGGGAAGGAGACAACAGCAGAGATTTTGACAGCCATGTGGGCTGGCCTGGTTGGCCAGAGAGTAGTGGAGCCTCAAATTCACTGCCAGCTGTCCCCATAGAACACGGAGAGCTGGGGGTGGGGGTGCGAGGATGCTGGGGGGCTGGGCTACCAAGGCACAGTTTTCAGTCCTTGGAAGGCAAAATTCAACTAGAGGAAAAGGCCTTCAAGGAACATGTCATGAATGTCCTCCTTAAAACATTTGCCGGCTATTTTCCTTGCATGTGGAAGGAGGCAAAAGAGCTAAGCTCAGAATCCTTGAAGAGCAGAACTTTCAAAACAAAAGAGCAGAACTTTTCTCACAGTCAAAAACTCAGGAGGGGCATGCCTGAGAAGGAAACTGAGCCTCATAGACTTGTGATGCTTGGGAGATAAAGTCCTACTAGAAGGAGGAGGCTGCAAGAAGCCCATGACACACCTCATCCCTGAGACATCAGAAACCAGAGCTGTACTGACTCCGACACCAGAATCCACCTCTAGCCAGGCTCAGCTTCTGATTGGATTGGGATGCTCCATCCTTCACCCGATCTGCTTTATAGGAGATGAGGGACTGCTCCATGTGGAAGAATAATAATGACTTTAAGTTCTAGGATTCTTTTATACACAATGTCTGAAATTAATTTAAATAATTACAGGATGTGAATAAGTAAGGAAACATGACCAAAAAGCATAAAGCATAGGAAAAAAATACAGCAGAAGTAAACTTACAGATTATAAGATTGTCTGAGTTCACCCAGGCTG
>NW_022438752.1:0-2075 GCF_009761245.1 Sapajus apella
AACATACCAGAATCTCTGGGACACATTTAAAGCAGTGTCTAGAGGAAAATATATAGCAATAAGTGCCCACATGAGAAGCAAGGAGAGATCAAAAATTGACACCCTGTCGTCAAAACTGAAAGAGCTAGAGGAGCAGGATCAAAAAAACTCAAAGTCTAGCAGAAGACAAGAAATAGCTAAGACCAGAGCAGAACTGAAGGAGATAAGAGACACAAAAAAACCTTCAAAAAATCAATAAATCCGGGAGCTGGTGTTTTGAAAAGATCAACAAAATAGACAGACCACTAGCCAGATTAATAAAAAAGAAAAGAGAGAATAACCAAATTGATGCAATAAAAAATGATAAAGGGGATATCACCACAGATTCCACAGAAATTAAAACCATCATCAGAGATTATTACAAACAACTCTATGCACATAAACTAGTAAACCTGGAAGAATGGATAAATTCCTGGACACTTGCCTCCTCCCAAGCCTAAACCAGGAAGAAGCCGAAACCCTGAACAGGCCCATAACAAGGTCTGAAGTTGAGGCAGCAATTAAGAGCTTACCACCCAAAAAAAGCTCAGGTCCAGATGGGTTCACAGCCAAATTCTACCAGACATACAAAGAGGAGCTGGTACCATTCCTTCTGAAACTATTCCAAACAATACAAAAAGTGGGAATTCTTCCCAAATCATTTTATGAGACCAACATAATACTGATTCCAAAACCCGGCAGAGACTCAACAAGAAAAGAAAACTTCAGTCCAATATCCATGATGAACATAGATGCAAAAATCGTCAATAAAATACTGACAAGCCGATTGCAACAGCACATCAAAAAGCTTATCCACCATGATCAAGTAGGCTTCATCCCAGGGATGCAAGGCTGGCTCAACATACACAAGTCTATAAACGTAATTCACCACATAAACAGAACCAAAGACAAAAACCACATGATTATCTCAATTGATGCAGAGAAGGCCTTTGACAAAATTCAACAGCCCTTTATGCTAAAAACCCTCAATAAGCTAGGTATTGACAGAACATATCTCAAAATAATAAAAGCTATTTACGACAAACCAACAGCCAATATCATATTGAATGGGCAAAAACTGGAAGCATTCCCCTTGAAATGTGGCACTAGACAAGGATACCCTCTCTCACCACTCCTATTCAATATAGTACTAGAAGTTCTAGCCAGAGCAATCAGGCAAGGAAAAGAAATAAAGGGTATTCAAATAGGAAAGGCGGAAGTCAAATTGTCTCTATTTGCAGATGACATGATTGTATATGTAGAAGACCCCATCGTCTCAGCCCAAAATCTCCTGAAACTGATAAGCAACTTCAGCAAAGTCTCAGGATACAAAATCAATGTGCAAAAATCACATGCAGTCCTATACACCAATAACAGACTTAAAGAGAGCCAAATCAAGAACAAACTTCCATTCACAATTGCCACAAAGAGAATAAAATACCTAGAAATACAACTAACAAGGAACGTAAAGGACCTCTTCAAGGAGAACTAGAAGCCACTGCTCAACGAAATAAGAGAGGACACAAACAGATGGAGAAACATTCCATGTTCATGGTTAGGAAGAATCAATATCGTGAAAATGGCCATACTGCCCAAAGTAATTTACAGATTCAATGCTATCCCCATCAAGCTACCAATGACCTTCTTCACAGAACTGGAAAGAACCACCTTAAACTTTATATGAAACCAAAAGAGAGCCTGCATAGCCAAGTCAATTCTAAGCAAAAAGAACAAAGCGGGAGGCATCACACTAGTGGATTTCAAACTATACTACAAGGCTACAGTAATCAAAACAGCATGGTACTGGTACCATAACAGAGATATAGACCAATGGAACAGAACAGAGGTCTCGGAGGGAATGCAACATATCTACAACCATCTTATCTTTGACAAACCAGACAAAAACAAGCAATGGGGAAAGGATTCCCTGTTTAATAAATGGTGTTGGGAAAACTGGCTAGCCATGTGCAGAAAGCAGAAACTGGACCCCTTCCTGACACCTTACACTAAAATTAACTCCAGATGGATTAAAGACTTAAACATAAGACCTAACACCA
>NW_022438752.1:2175-12461 GCF_009761245.1 Sapajus apella
AGGCAAAACCATTCAGGACATAGGTGTAGGCAAGGACTTCATGACCAAAACACCAAAAGCATTGACAACAAAAGCCAAAATAGACAAATGGGACCTAATCAAACTCCACAGCTTCTGCACAGCAAAAGAAACAATCATTAGAGTGAATCGGCAACCAACAGAATGGGAAAAAATTTTTGCAGTTTACCCATCTGACAAAGGGCTGATATCCAGAATTTACAAAGAACTAAAACAGATTTACAAGAAAAAAACTAACAAGCCCATTCAAAAGTGGGCAAAGGATATGAACAGATACTTTACAAAAGAAGACATACATGAGGCCAACAAACATATGAAAAAATGCTCATCATCACTGGTCATCAGAGAAATGCAAATCAAAACAACATTGAGATACCATCTCACAGCAGTTAGAATGGCGATCATTAAAAAATCTGGGGACAACAGATGCTGGAGAGCATGTGGAGAATTAGGAACACTTTTACACTGTTGGTGGGAGTGTCAATTAGTTCAACCATTGTGGAAGACAGTGTGGCGATTCCTGAAGTCCCTAGAAATAGAAATTCCATTTGACCCAGCAATCCCATTACTGGGTATATATCCAAAGGATTATAAATCGTTCTACTATAAGGACACATGCACACGAATGTTCATTGCAGCACTGTTTACAATAGGAAAGACCTGGAACCAACCCAAATGCCCATCGATGATAGACTGGATAGGGAAAATGTGGCACATATACACCATGGAATATTATGCAGCCATCAAAAACGATGAGTTTGGGTCCTTTGTAGGGACATGGATGAACCTGGAAACCATCATTCTCAGCAAACTGACAGAAGAGCAGAAGATCAAACACCGCATGTTCTCAGTCACAGGCGGGTGTTGAACAATGAGAACACATGGACACAGGGAGGGGAGCACTACACACTGGGGCCAGTTGGGGGGAAATAGGGGAGGGACGGTGGGGGGTGGGAAGCTGGGGAGAGATAGCAAGGGGAGAAATGCCAGATGTAGATGATGGGGAGGAAGGCAGCAAATCACACTGCCACGTGTGTACCTATGCAACAATCTTGCATGTTCTTCACATGTACCCCAAAACCTAAAATGCAATAAAATAAATAAATAGGAAAAAAAAGAAACAATAATATAAGAGATGGTTACAATATTGATCAAGGTTTTAATGCCCACTTTTTAAAGAAATATGATCAAACCCCATATTTAACTACAAGGTATATCTCAAGCAATATAGAGCTCTCTAAAATGCATATACTTTCATTTAAAAAGAAAAATAACAATGAAGTACATGTAGATACAATTTGATATGATATATATCACAATTCATTGTTCAAAGTTATTATATCAAAAACAGAATGATCATATTCATTAAAAACATAGAATTTGTAAGGCTGGATTTGGCGGCTCACACCTGTAATCCCAACACTTCGGGAGGTTGAGGTGGGGGGATTGCTTGAGCCCAGGGGTTTGAGACCAGCCCTAACACCACAGCAAAACCCCCATTTCTACAAAGAATTTAAAAGTTAGCTGGATATGGTGGTATGTGCCTACACTCCCAGCTACTCAGGTGGCTGAAGCAGGAGGACTGCTTAAGCTGGGGAGGTCGAGGCTGCAGTGAGCTATAATTATGCCACTTTACTCCAACCTGGGCAGCAGAGCAAGACCCTGTCTCAAAAAAAAAAAAAAAAAAGACATGTGGAATTCAGATAAGAAACTTTCCACTGGCATCTCTGAAAATACACATGGAGGAAACTACAGGTTACTTGCCCTTTTGAGACATCTATCAAGAAATGTTGGAAGGGAGAATGTTAGAATGCAGCAGGGCATGGAGACATACCTGTGGTGATTGGAAGTCCAGGAGGGCAGCATGGAGCCACCCAACCTCTGCTGCTCTGTCTCCCATGCCAAGCTTGGATCTGTCTGGAGTCAACAGAGACTTCTTGTTGCAAAGAAAAGGTAAGCAGAAGAGCCACTGGAATTCACACAGCCACATTGCCCTGAGCTAGGAGCACAAAGTATGCACTGCCCACCTCTCCCACCCATTGTAAGCCAAGCTGCTGCAGCAAGGTACAATTTTGATACCTAAGCCACCTCTGGATCACGCCCTGCTCCAGGGGCCAGTAGCTACTGCACCTCCCAGCACTGGAGCTCCATTTTCCTTACACCAAGTTCACGTGGGTGGCTGTATGCCACAACCCCAGTTGCATGGAGATTGGGCCCAAGATTAGCTGTGACTCTTGTCCTGCACAGCAGGGAAACCAACCCCTGCCATTGCACTTCCAGCCAGAAAAAGAATCTGTCAGTTCTGCCCAGGGGCAAACCCACCCTAGAGCCAGCCAAATGGCTGCATGCCCTCCTCTAAATAGGAGAGGCTATATTAAGTGAGATAAGCCAGGAACAGAAAGTTAGACATGGTGTGTTCTCACTCATATGTGAAAGCTAAAAAATGTTGATCTCATAGAAGTAAAAAAGTAGGACAGAGGATACTAGAGGCTGGAAAGGGTAGGAGGAAGGGAGGGATAGGGAGAGATTTGCTAAAGAATACAAAATTACAGCTAAATAAGAAGAGTAAATTCTACTGTTCTATCCCATGGTAGGATAACAATAATTAACAATAATATGGCCAGGCACGGTGGCTCACGCCTGTAATCCCAGCACTTTGGGAGGCCGAGGCGGGTGGATCACGAGATCAAGAGATCGAGACCATCCTGGTCAACATGGTGAAACCCCGTCTCTACTAAAAATACAAAAAATCAGCTGGGCATGGTGGCGCACGCCTGTAATCCCAGCTACTCAGGAGGCTGAGGCAGGAGAATTGCCTGAACCCAGGAGGCGGAGGTTGCGGTGAGCCGAGATCGCGCCATTGCACTCCAGCCTGGGTAAAAAGAGCGAAACCCCGTCCCAAAAAAAAAAAAATAAACAAAAAAACCAATAATATATAGTTTCAAATAGGTAGAAGGAGAATATTGAATGTTTCAAACATAAAGAAATGATAAATGTTTGTGATGATGGATATGCTAATTGCCTGGATCTGATCACCATATATGAATTGTATCAAAATATCACTATATACTCCTTAAATATGCACAACTATTATTGGTAAATTTTAAAAAATTAAATTTAAAAAATGTTTTTGTCTTGCTAAGGGTTCCTGTATTACCTATGAGTGTCCCATTAGCTCAGACTTTAAGGGACTCACGGAGAAGGGCATGAGTTCTAGACTGCCTTTGCACTGACCAGATGTGTCTCCAGACCTTTGCTCACATGGCCCCATCGATGTGGAGAAAGGAATACTGGGTGAGTCCTATGGTGTCATGTGCCTCCAGGCTTTAAAACTAGAGTTTTATCTAATTTTTATTTACTTCTTTTCCTCACTGAAAATCTCCCTATCATTGCATAAAGTAGGTGACTAAACAAAGAAGACTTCTGGCATAACCCGCTCACCAGAGGCACGACTTTGATTGTGATTTTTGGCCAGGCAGATGGCCTTTAAAATAAAGAGATATGCATTATTTTTTCCATCCTTTGATATTCTACCTGTGGTGCTTCACAGTGTGAAAAACCTCAAGGCTTTCCTTTAAAGGGCGCCTTGCTCATATGTTCAGGGTTCGCTTTGGTCCAGCCTCCCACAAATTCTAAAATAAAGCCCCCATCTCAGCCACATGTGCTTTGTTTTCTTTCAGGCAGTAGTAGGATGCTGCTTTTCCCTTTATCAGGCATTTTAGGGTCCAACCTCACAGTCACTTTTTTAAAAATTACTTTAATATTATAGGATTTATTTCCTTAATGAAAACTCAGACCCTACATATTTCAATATGTCTTTCAAAGTAGTCTAAGAAGCTGTTCTCTCAAGTCAATGATGGGTCATAGTTCAAAGCAGGTTTAGAATCATAGGGGAAATAATTAGTATTATGTTCTTGAAATCACAGGCCACACTTCCTTTTATTAATTCATGCCTCCCCACTTCCACCACCCACCAACGTTCTCACTTTCTTTGCTTCACTGGTTTTGGTTTTGGCTCTGCCAGCCTCCTTTGAGCTGAGAGTCAACAGCCACCCTCACCCCAGGCTGATGCCAACTAAGGACCCCTGAACTACTGTAGACCCTAAGGAGGGGGTCAAGGGTAGCAGCAGGAAGCCACCTTCCTCACTGCTAAAGCTGCAGAAAGCAATGGAAACACCTGACACCCCAAATTACTCATATGAAATCCCAAATGATCACCCACACTTCTAGAGTATCATTTAAAATATTCACCGTTGTACACCTGCCCAAAGAAGGCACTTTGTTAAACAGGCTCACTCTACACCTATTATCACATGGGATTTCTCACCAAACAGAGTGCAGGTGACAGGTTGTGGGCAGTGCCCTGGAAGCTGCTCAGTCCCACAGAACTAGCTATGGTTATGGGCCCAGGTAACACAAAGTTCCACTTGTGTTCCATCCCTAACAACGCCTGCTTGCCAAGGAACCATAGAGTCGGAGAAATCAAAACCACAGTTAGTCAGAGCAGCCTCCTGGAGCGGCAGGGAGGAAGCTTTCAGCCAGCGTGGAAGGATGGAGTACCACAGCGTGCAGTGCGAGCAGTTTCTAGCAGCAGCCAGGGCAACCCGCAGGCCCTTAATCCTGTTTCCTGGCTAGTTTCAGTGATGATTCCCACTACCTTCGCCAGTTCTAGAATTCTGACCAGCTAAGCCAAGATCAACAGACAATGCTAAAGCATGCTGCCTTCACTCCTACCTGCCTGGGCAGCTGGCCAGGTGCCATCTCACCTTGCGGGCACCAGTCTCTTCTGGGTACCTAGAAAGACACACAGCTCCCCTCTCTGCAGCCTCCCCAGGGTGGACTGAGGAGGAATGGTCAACAGCATAATGTAAACTGTGCTCACTCACCACCGTCTTCTCTGTGGTTTGTTGTGGCAACTGGGCCAGGGGGACAGGAAAGGCGTCCTGAAGCTCTCAGCTGGGAAGCTCCTGAAGTTGCTCTGATCTGCAGCCGAGGCAGCCGACTCAGGAGCCACCTGGATGGGTGGGAAGGAGGAAAGGAAAGCCAAATCAGAGACAGACACGCAAAAGGGATGTGGGAGAGGCTGGGAGTACATCACTCCTGGGACAGGCTGCGTGGAAATAGGGAAGTGTCCCAACAGTGACAATAGGTGGCTTTTATTACCATGTGGGGGTTATATGTTTAGAGTTCAGGAACAATAGTTACAAGGAGAACCAGAATGAAGTAATTTCTTCCCCCACAGAGGACAGACGCAGAACCATAGAGGGTGGTGCTCAGGGTAGGTTGCAGGGTCTAGAGAGAGGCCCTGGCAGGGGTGAGGGAGGAAGGCCGTGGAGCTGCCTTCCTGCAGGTGAAAGGCAGTGCAGGTAGGTGGTTATTGGGGCCTTCCGGAGGGAGCTGCTTCCTGGGTATCAGGGATCTGGCTTTGGTGACATGGCCAGGGGAAGAAAGGGCTGACAGGGCAGGAAGAAACCACTGACACCCTGGGAGAGGACTGTGCTTCCAGAGGAGGGTCTCTCCTATCTTCACTGTCTCCAAGCCTGGGCCCACGTGCTCTGCTCCCCCAGCACCCCCAACCAAGGCAGACCACAGGACACCCCCACTCAGCGTGGCCAGGATCCTGAAGTTCCCTCTTCTCCTCCCTTCAGAAACTTTTGTTTTCCTCTGAGGGCAAATCTCACTTCTTAAGAGGGAAACAAATGCCTACAGTAAGTAGCAATTCCATTTCCTCAGAGGGACAGATAACTTATTTCGGAGCCCTTTATAAGCTACCCTTTCAGATGGTGTGTTAACTTGAAAAGGACAGTTTGAAAATCCAAAGGAAATCAAGCTCTCACAATGGCATTTGGTATGTTTTTAAATGTTTTCTGTTCGCTCCCAAAATTTATGTTGAATCTTAACCCCGGATACAACAGTATTAAGAGGTACGACCTTCAGGAGGAGATTAAGTCAGGAGGACAGAGCCCTCAGGAATGGGACCGGCAACCTTATAAAGGGGCTGGGGCCAACTGGCCAGGGCCTTTTTTGCTCTTCTCCCTTCTGCCAAGTGAGGACGCAGCAACTTGGCGCCATTTTGGAGGCAGAAAGCAGGCCTCGCAAGACACCAAGTCTGCTGGCGCCTTGATCTTGGACTTCCAGTTTCCAGAACTGTGAGGAAAAAAATTCTACTATGTATAATCACCCAGCCTCAGGTATTTCGTAATAGCCACTCAAATAGTCTCAGACAGCATTTCAGCAGGGGACTTCCAGACTGAAAAGTCCTTACATAATCCCTTGATCAATCACAAAGGAGACAGGGTGGAAACCCTCAGTTCAGGGTGGTGCTTCCCTTGGCACTTTGAGGGACACTTTGAAAAGGGAATGGGAGAGACTGGGCTCTCAGAGAAGGGGCAGGATGAGGTGGAATTCCCACTCCATTACAGTCCCACAGCCAGGTGCTCGTTTCCCCCTGGACAGGAAGTGTCAGCAGAAAGGTCCTCCCAGGAGTGCCAGCCTTGTCTGCACCCAGTTGCTCCCTGTCATCTGTGTGGCCACAGGACCAAATGAGAGCTAACGCAGGACAGGTGTTTCTGTAAGGAATGGTTTCCTCATGTCTCATAAGCTAGGCCACGCAATCCCAGCAGGACTTCTCTTGACCTTGAAGACAGAGGTCAAGCTCAGGACATCTGCTGCCACCCCGCTCAATGCATATCCACCTCTGGTGAGGGTTCAGGGATATCTATCGCTTCTTAGTTCCTTAACCTCAACTCCATCGCCAGTGAGCACACCTGGCCCTTCATTCTCACTAGCCCCCTTCCACTTGCTGCCAGAGGAGCCTCCAAACCTGCAGTTCCTCCTATCCTTAGTTCACTACCCTGCCCCATGCACGGGGGAGGCCCCTGGCTGCTCTGTCATTCCCATTCTTTTGCCCAGCTGATTAGGACACATCTGGCTATAATTATTTCACAACTCACCTGCACCACAGACACTTAATACTCTCCTGCTTCTCAAATAATCAGAAGCCACTCATAAGAAAACAAAAATTAAAGCTGTTGGTTATTTAAAAATTAAAACTATGTAAAAGCTGATAATATATGCAAAATGATTTTCTAAGCTAATTTTGCAACCCTATCAAACATTACATCTATCCCCGAGTTCCCTGACACTCCTGGCATAAAAGGAAACAGGACAGGTCACACAATTCTCCTTGTCAGATGAAGACACGAAGCTACTTCATCAGGTAACAGGACCCTCCAGTGCTAATCTCCAAAAAGTCTCTCTCCAGAGAGAGGACTGAACAACACAATGGACAATTCTACCAACAGGGTTTTCAAAAAGAAATATTTGGCATTTCATTGCTGGTTTTTTCAGTTGTTGTTGTTGTTGTTGTTTTTTGAGACAGGGTCTCACTCTGTGGCCCAGGGTGAAGTGTATAGTGGCATGATCTCGGCTCACTGCAACCTCTGCCTCCCAAGTTCAAGTGATTCTTGTGCCTCAGCCTCCCAAGTAGCTGGGACTACAGGGGTATGCCATCATGTTCTGCTACTTTTTGTATTTTTAGTAGAGATGGTGTTTCACCATGTTGGCTAGGCTGGTCTGGAACTCCTGACCTCAAGTGATCTACCCACCCTGGCCTCCCAAAATGCTGAGATTACAGGCATGAGCCACTGCGCCCAGCCTCAGAGTTTGGTAATTTTTTAATATCAACATTTGATTAAAAGTAAAATAATAA
This sequence comes from Sapajus apella, assembly GCF_009761245.1. Classification (NCBI taxonomy): domain Eukaryota; kingdom Metazoa; phylum Chordata; class Mammalia; order Primates; family Cebidae; genus Sapajus; species Sapajus apella. The sequence goes on from NW_022438752.1 coordinate 9,905, forward strand.
AATACAACTTGGGATTTTTGCGGAGATCTAAAGCAATGATCTGGACAGGTAATGTAATAAAGGTCTTGGTGATTCTCAGTGGAAAGTTGAGTTGCCCCCATCACCCATCCTGGAGATGGGGGTGCAGGTGGGTAAAGGTGGTACAGGCAGGTTGCGGGGAGTTAAGGGTTAGGGGGATTGAGGGAGCATTGGAATGTGCAGTGGGATTACTGATTGTCATAATGTCCTGAAAACAAGGGAAAGGAGGTGAATGTCCTACATTAAATAGAACGCTCTTTATAAAGAGCATTATAAAGCATTTTGTCTTGCTTAAAATGCTAATAGCACCCCTGGAAAGGAACACTGGAAGGGAAATCAGTAATTAGCATGACTCTTCCAGTGCCTCCTCTGAAAAACCAATTAAGTTTTTACAAGGAGTTGACAGCAGCGACCACAAGAATGTCTGCCCTGGGAAGTAGAGATGAAGGAGGATGCCAGGTTCCTGATGTGTCAGCTCTGCTGGTGGTAAAGTGCATATTGTCTAATGAGGAGTAATGAGCCTGATGGGCATTGTTGGCTGGACAGAGAGCTGGGCAGTGGTGTGCTATAAGCATGCTCATGGAAAGGAACACAGCTCTCTTCACTTCTATTTCTTTGTATGTCTAAATGAAGACACAACTGAAACACAAAAATTACACATCAGTCCATTGTAGGAGAAACTACTTCAGGATACAGCAGTAGTTCTCAAAGGGTGGTCCCTGATTAGCATCACCTGAGAACTTGTTAGAAGTGTGGATTATTGGGTCCTACCCCGGACCTGCTGAATCAGAAACTCTGCGTGTGGGGCTGAGCAATCTGTGTATTGACAAATCCTCCAGGTGACTCTGATGCAGGCTCGAGGTTGAGAACCACTGGTCTAGAAAGCTTGGGGATCAATATGGCAATCGGTCACAACAGATTTTAGAAAACCTGCTTCATCCCTGCGTAGAGTTTCTATTAGGCTCAGAGAGGGAGGGGAATATTTCAATATGTCTGTCACAGGCAACTGATCAGGGTGGGAAGGCCTGAAGAGAGAAGACCCCAGGGATGAGAAATAAAGACAAAAATTAAATTATCTGGGGCCAACCTAAGTCTCAAGTTTGATTAACCATCCTAAAGAGATTATGTCTTAAGTTAACTTGTATTTCTGTTTGAATAGCAAATACAGTTATATGGTTTAAAATTGTGTTGGAGCTCAGAAAACAATACTACAATATGAAGGCTTCAGAAGCAGTCTCAGAAGCAAAAGTTTCTCTCTGACTTTCTCCTTCCCTCCTGTCTCTGGCTGCTCACTATCTTCCAAGGACACTAGAATCCCTCTTCCCCAAGGCAGGTTATAGAAACCAGAACCCCTTTTCCTCAAAGCTGGCCATGAAACGTAAAAATATTACTCTAACTTCTCCCCTGGGCCTTTCTGTGTAAAAACTGGCCATAACGGAATTATCTGACCTACCTTGTTTGATTGTAGGTCATAAAAGTCCATTCCAGAGAGAGTCTTGCCTCATCGGAAGGAAGAAATGCTGCACAGAGAGGAGGAATACAAACAGAAAGGCCTTGCTGAGTTTCTCTACTCAGTCTATTAGTCCAGCTACTTGGGAGCTGAGGCAGGAGAATCGCTTGATTTGGGAGGCAGAGGTTGCAGTGAGTGGGATAGCGCTACTGCACTCCAGCCTGGGCAAAAGATTGAGACTCCGTCTCAAAAAAAAAAATCTCAATTAATGCAAAGACAGGCAGAAAAAGAGGATAAAAGGAACAAGAAAAATATAAAACAAAAAATCTTGATGGTAGGTTTTAATCCAATCATATCAATAATTACATTATAAATGGCCTAACTATACGAATTAAAGATTGTTAGAGTGTAAAAAAAAAAGTAAGACCCAATTATATGCTATCCACAAAAAAAGCTCACCTTGAGTCTAAAGACAGAGATGGGTTAAAAATAAAACAATGGAAAAAGATATAAATGTAGGCACTAATCAAAAGAATACTGAAGTGGCTATATTAATATCAGACAAAGTAGACTTCAGGAAAAAGGAATATTACCAGGGATAAAGAGATTACTTTCATAATGATAAAAGAATCAATTCACTAAGGAAATGTAATACTCCTAAATGTGTGCATATCTAACACAGGGTTCCAAAAGACATTATCCAAAAACTCTCAGACCTGAAAGGAGAACTAGGAAAATCCACAACTGTAGTTAGAGATTTCAACACTCCTCTCTCTATAATTGATAAAACAAGTATACAGAAAATAAGGATTTAGAAAGGCTGAACACCACTATCAACCAACTTGACTGAATTGACACTCAACCCAAATGTAAAATATACATTCTTTTCAGGCGCATTTGAAAGATTTATCAAGATAGACCATATTCTGGGCTACTAAACAAACCTGAATCAAATTAAAACAAGTGAAACTACCTAGAAATGTTCTCTGATCATTATGAAATTAAAACTTAGGAAGATATCTGATAAATTCCTAAAATGTTTACAGATTAAACAACACATTTCTAAATAACTTAGTTCAAAAAAGAAGT
>NW_022438753.1:0-6464 GCF_009761245.1 Sapajus apella
ATAATCCCGTGAGGCTGAGGCAGGAGAATCGCTTGGACCCGGAAGACAGAGGTTGCAGAGAGCCGAGATCGTGCCACTGCACTCCAGCCTGGGCAACAGTGCAAGACCCTGCCTCAAAATATAAAAATTAATTAATTAATTAAAAGCCTGAAGATTCTGACAGATCAGAGAGCCTTTGGGTGCTCTCTGCTGCTGTGTCTGGGGAGTGAGGTCTCTCTTCCTGGCCCCCAGGGGCACTGGGCATGTGTCGGGAGCTCTGCCCCAGCCCTGCATCTTGGAGGGCCCAGAGCAGCCCCTATGCCCACCCTGCGGGGCTGCCCCACCAGGGCCCTGGAAGGTGTCAGGTGAGGACCCCAGGCCTAGGCCCACCTCACCTCGGCACGCGCCTTCCTGAGGGCTTGGAAGATGACTCGGAGGCCCAGGACAGGCAGGGTGTTCAAGGACACATTGAGCAGGACCACCAGCAGGATGGACGGGGAGGACAGCACGCTGACATCGGCGTCTGGGGACGGGGCGGGGGGGTCACAGGTAAGCTTGCTCGGGACCTGCTGGGGGATGCCGCCTGTGCTGCCCCCAGCTCTGAGGACACCCCCAGGCCATGGAGCACCTTTGCACCTTTGTGCCCGGTCCTAAAGGAGCCCCTTCCCCAGGAGACTTGGCTGGACAACTGTCAGGGGCAACCAGCGACCTTTCCCAAGGGGGCCTTCTGCATGGTGACCGCCCGCCCCACTTCCCCACGGGGGCTCACACAGAAATGGGAAGGTCTTGGGGGCCATTCTGAAGAGCCAGAGGCACTGGGTGGTGGTTGTCATGACAGCATAGAAACCCAGGCTGAGAAGGATGCTGACCACACACAGGGCACTCCAGTACTTGATGATGAGAATGACCTGCAAGGGCAGCCTGGGGTCAGCCCGGCCCAGCGGAGCTTGCAGCCGGACTCCAGCCCCCGGGGTCCAGGAAGCGCGCTGGCAAGGCCCCCAGAGCAGGGGTCCCCGGGGAGGAGACCTCGATGGCCAAGTCCGAGGTCCCCGGGAGGGGGGACCTTGCCCACCTCCATGGTGACGGACAGCAGGCAGGACAGGGCCACCACGACCGCAAAAGACTGGTGGTCGCTGAAGCTAGCAGGCCCCGCCGTGTCCCAGCTGATCCACAGCGTCATGAAGAAGTTGATCAGAGAGGCGGCCATGCCGTGGGCGACAGCTTGGAAGAAGACCCAGTAGTTGAAGAGCTCATCCTTCTGCCCCACCACGTACAGCTCCGGCTTCCCCAGGCTCTGCTCCGCACTCATGTCCTGGGGGAAAGGGGAGGCTCCTGGGATTGGGTTGGGGGTGGGGACACCCAACAGAGGTCGGGACCTCCTCCGGCAGGCCAATCGGGTAGCCACTCTCTGTGTGGCTCCTGGAGTTTAGCTGAATTAAAGTAAGGCCAGGCACGGTGGCGCACACCTGCAATCTCAGCAATTTGGGAGGTCAGGGATCGCTTAAGGCCAGGAGTTCGAGGCCAGCCTAGATGACATAGTGAGACCCCCTATCTCTAAAAACATGTTTTATTTTTTGGAAATGGAGCTTCACTCTGTCACCCAGGCTGGAGTGCAGTGGCACAGTTTCAGCTCACTGCAATCTCCGCCTCCTGGGTTCATGCAATTCTCCTGCCTCAGCCTCCTGAGTAGCTGGGATTACAGGCACCAGCCACCACGCCAGGCTAATTTTTATATTTTTAGCAGAGACGAGGTTTCACAATGTTGGCCAGGCTGGTCTCAAACACCTGACCTTGTGATCCACCCGCCTCAGCCTCCCAAAGTGCTGGGATTACACCTGTGAGCACCACACCGGCCTAAAAAATCTTTAAAGTAGCCAGGTGAGGTGGTATCCACCTGTAGTCTCATCTACTCGGGAGGCTGAGGCAGGAGGATCACCTGAGCCCAGGAGCGGAGGCTGCCATGAGCTGTGATCATACCACTGCACTCCAGCTTGGGTGAGAGAATGGGACTTCGTCTACAGAATACAATAAAATGAGATGGAAAGAGCTCTGGAGGTGGGTCATGTGGCCACACGAATGCACTGGTTGTGCTGAGCTGCATGCGGAAGTCTGGCTGAGACGGTAGCAGTTTATGTGATCTGCAGTCCACCACAGTTAACGACTCCAGCACGGCCGGGCACAGTGGCTCACCCTGTAATCCCAGCACTTGGGGAGGCCGAGGCAGGAGAATCACCTGAGGTCATGAGTTCCAGACTAGCCTGGCCAACATGGCAAAACCCTATCTCTACTAAAAATAAAAAAATTGGCCAAGCGTGGTGGCTCACGCCTGTAATCCCAGCTACTTGGGAAGCTGAGGCAGAAGAACAGCTTGAACCGGGAGACAGAGGTTGCAGTGAGCTGAGGTCGTGCCACTGCACTCCAGCCTGGGCCACGGAGACCCTGTTTCACGCACACAAAAAGAAACACTCTAGCAAACGTGAAGTCAGATGTGAAATCCAGCCCCCGGGTCGCACTGCCCACAGCACAAGCGCTCCTCGTTGGCCACGTGTAGCCGGTGGCTTCTGTGCTGAGTTGCGTAGGTGTGGGACACTTCCATCACCTGAGACGTTCCCTATGACCCACCCTCCCGTCTCCAGATCACGTAGCCAGGGCCTCTTGGGCCTGGGGGGTGATAAACCTAGCAGGGTCCTCTGTTCTGATCCCCTCCCCTCATTGCACGGATGGGCTCCCACACACAGGAGGAGCTGGGTGGCAGTGGGCGGGGAGAGGTGCTGGACCAGACCCTCCGAACACCACCCCAAGACCTGAAGGTCTCCCAGGCCCACTCCAGAACCAGGCCTCCGGGAGGAGAGGATGAGCAGAGACCTGGAAGGGAGGCCTGGCCTCACCCTGCTCACCTGTTCAAAGAGCCCAATGTAGAGAACTGGAATGGTGCTGTAGAGGAGGTTGTAGAAGGCCAGGAACCATCCTTCGTACAGGGGCTGAGCCAGGGAAAAAGGGCAAGGAGAACAAGTCAGCCTTCAGGCACTCAAGGAACCTGCCCAGCAGGCACCCAGGGAGGGCTCCAGGTGAGGTAGAAAGTCGAGTTACACTCAGGGTTGGAGGCGGGACTGGGATGGGGTAAAGTGCAGCCTGATAAAGGCGGGAAAGATGAAGGGAGGGAGGAAAGCACCATCACATTCCCTCATTACAGCACCTCTACGCTTTTGTTTTAATTGGACGTCATCGAAAAAGCCATGCAGGCCAGGTATGGTGGCTCACGCCTGTAATCTCAGCACTTTGGGAGGCCATGGTGGGCACATCATTTGAGGCCAGAAGTTCGAGACCAGCATGGCCAACATGATGAAACCCCGTCTCCACTAAAAATACAAAAATTAGCTGGGCGTGGTGGCGCGCACCTGTAATCCCAGCTACTCAGGAGGCTGAGGCAGGAGGATCACTTGAACCCAGGAGGCGGAAGCTGCAGTGAGCTGACATCATGCCATTGCACGCCAGCCTGAGGGACAGAGAGAGACTCTGTCTCAAAACAAACAAAACTAGAAAGCAATTCCATTTTAAAAATCTAGAAATAAAAAAGTAAAACCAAAGCCAGGCGCTGTGGCTCACACCATGAATCCCAACACTGTGGGAGGCCGAGACAGGCGGATCACAAGGTCAGGAGTTCCAGACCAGCCTGACCAACATGGTGAGACCCCATCTCTACTAAAAATAGAAGAATCAGCCGGACGTGGTGGCGCACTCCTGTAATCCCAGCTACTCAGGAGGCTGAGGCAGGAGAAGCACTTGAACCCGGGAGACAGAGGCTGCAGTGAGCTGAGATCGCACCACTGCACTCCAGCCTGGGTGACAGAGCAAGACTCTGTCTCAAAACAAGGCAAAGCAAAGCAAATGTCCTGGATGGTGTTGGGCACAGAGCTAGACAGGGACCGTCACCTCCCTTCACCTGGTCTCTAGGCCTCTACTAATTCAGCCTTGCCATGTGGCCTCAGGCAAGCCCTGGCCACTGAGGGTCCTGGGGTTCTCAGGACACCCAGCAGGGCTCCTGGGGTCTATGGGAGGGGCGTGGCCCCCCCCGGAGGCCCTGGCCATGGAGCAGCCTGGGCGGGGCGCACCTGCGCGGTGAAGCCGTTGTAGAAGGCGAACCAGACCTGCACCATCATGCTGGCCATGGTCTTGTAGAAGAAGTAGCGCAGGAACTTGGAGATGCGCATGTAGGACCAGCGGCCGTGCACCAGCAGGAGGCGCTGCAGGAAGCGGAACTGGCCCAGCACGAAGTCGCTGTTCTGAACCGCCTGCATGCCCTCCTGGCCCGCCAGCCCCACGCCCACGTCTGCAGCTGCAGGGCACAGGCAGCTGGTCAGAGTCCCCAGGCCCCCCCAGTCCCTCCAGTCCCAACCAGTCCCTCCCCACCCAACCCAGGCCCCCACACCGTTCTGCCCCCTTATCGGCTGTCCCCCACCTGCCCCAGGTCCCCCCCCCTCCCCCCCCACTGGCCCCATCAGGCCCCCCCAACTGGCCGCAAGCCCTCCCAGCCCTGTCATCCCCCATCAGCTGCCCCCCCACCCCAGGCCCCCTAGGCCTGCCGCTATCCTCCTCAGGCACCCCCCACCTGTCCCAGCCCCACCATCCCCCCACTGGCCGCCCCAACTTGCCCCAGGCACCCCAGCCCCGCGGCTGCCACTCACTCTTGATCATGTTGACGTCGTTGGCGCCATCCCCGATGGCCAGGGTCACCACCTGGTGGTACTTCTTCACCAGCGCCACGATCAGGGCCTTCTGTTTGGGCGTCACGCGGCAGCAGATGACCGCCTGGCAGTGGGACGCCAGGTCCACAAAGGTGCGCTCCTGTAGCACCTCGGAGGTGCAGCGGCCTCCGGAGTCCTGGGACTGCGGCGGTGGCGGGGCCGGCGGGGCCAGCGGGATCCCGAAGCTCCGGAACATCAGGGACAGGCGCCGGGCGTGGAGGAAGTCCCTCCTGGACTGGGCAGGCTCCTGCCACTCCTCGTCCACGTTCACGTTCTGCACCAGGGCGCGAGGCTCCTTCCGCAGGGACACAAGTAGCTTGTCCTGGCCAGCCAGCGGGGAGGGGACTATGCCAGGGGCCATGGCCTCCAGGCCAGACTGGCCCCGCTCGGCCCATGCAGCTCCTCCAGGCCCCTCCCTGGTGCCGGGACCCCCATCCACCCTGGTGACACTCACCAGGAAGTCTCCATTGATGACCAAGGCCAGGTTGACCCCGGACAGGGACTTCTTGGTGAGAAAGTTGCTGTTGCTGTCCCAGTAGGACTCCAGTATCCGGCTGCAGGCGCAAGGGCCACAGGTCAGGGGAGGAAGGGAGGGAGGGAGGAAGGGAGGGAGGGCGGGCTTCTTCCCACTTCCCCCAGGCTCCACTGCCCCTCCCTTCGCCCTCCTCCCTCCTCTGCCCCACCTCCTCCCCCCTCTTCCCCCCCCTCCCCCGCTCCTCCCTCTCCTCTGCCTCTAGCCCTCTCCCTCTACTGTACCCTCGCTGTCCCCTCCACTCTCCTTCCATGCCCACGCTCTGACTCCCTCCTTCTACCCTTCTCTCCCCTCTCAATCCCCCTCTTCTCACTTTGCCTCAGGCTCCCCGTCCTTTGAGGAATGCACCTGGGTGCCCCTTGTCCTCACCTCCCCACCCCCCTTGCTCACCCCCAACCCCCATTTCTTACGTGATCTCCTTCTCCTCCAGAATGACCATGTTCTCTGACAGCAGCTCGCAGGCAAAGCCGATGTTCACAGCCGTCTCTGCAAACCAGACCCGCGCAGCACGTCTGGGGCCCTGCGCTGGTGGCGGGGGCCACGCCCACTCTGCCCGGTGAACCCGACCCTGACCAATGGCAGCCGAATGCCCCATCCCCTGGCCATAGTGATTGGTTCAGAGAAGGGTTTGTAACCAAGGCTGGCCAATGAGAGCCAGCCCTGAGATTCGGGCTGCAGTTCTGGCTGGTCCTGGACTGCCCAGGGATGTGTCTGAGGCCAGGATCATCAGGCACATGGCCTAGGACCCACGGTGCCTTCAGGAACGCACAATGTCTTAATTTATTTTATTTTATTTTTTTTTTTTTGGGACGGAGTTTCACTCTCGTTGCCCAGGCTGGAGTACAGTGGTGCAATCTCCGCCTCCCAGGTTCAAGCGATTCTCCTGCCTCAGCCTCCTGAGTAGCTGGGATCACAGGCATGTGCCAACACGCCTCGCTAATTATCTTATTTTTAGTAGAGACAGGGTTTCTCTATGTGGGCCAAGCTGGTCTCAAACTATGACCTCAGGTGGTCCACCCGCCTTTGCTCCCAAAGTGGTGGGATTATAGGTATGAGCCACTGTGCCCGGCCTTAGTATCTTTTTAAATCAGAAGGAAAAAACTTACTGTTTTTGCCTGGGCTGGCTCCTGCCCAAGAGAGGCCACCCTGAGAATCACTCTTCTGGGTTTTTTTTTTTGTTTTTTTTTGTTTTTTTTTTTTTTTTTTTG